>NC_056735.1:871109245-871206745 GCF_019279795.1 Protopterus annectens
CCTTGGATGGGGAGAGGTGTTTGGTAATTGGAAGCCCATGAGCCCCCAAATGGATACAGTGGGACTGAGGTCCCCACCCATAGGCAGTCACCACTGCACCTTCATGTCCCCAAATGTGGCTGTGCTGAGGGCTGAGCAGGAGGGGCAGGCTAACCCTCTAAATGCACCACGCAGCCCTCAAGCTGGCATATCAGATCTCCCAATTCTTTGCAGAGCTTGCTATTCACCAGACCCCGGACCTGGCTTCGGGTGACAAGATCCTGTCCTTACCTGCACCCAGGGGGCGAGCCCCATCCTCTGAGGTGGTTCCACCCAAACGTGGTGCAGGACCAGCAGACGAGGACATCCTGGGGTGTGTCCCAGATGTGCTGGGGCCCAGTGCCATGGTCAGATGAGGCGGGAGAGGTGGATCCACTGAGATCAGCCTTTCCAGATATGCTATGGTGTTACAGTTTTAGAACATATGTTGGTTAGCAATGGTAAACAAATTCCAGGATTAGTTATAACAGCATGCATGAGTATTCCCATTAACCCAAAACAACAGATTTGGAACATTTGTATAGCAAACATAACACACGCATATATGGCACCATAGTGGACATTACACCGGCATGCAGGTTACTTTGATAGCAACAGACCACCAGTGATAGTATTTGAACAGGGAACATTAATTAGAATACATTTTAACATTTGTAGAGCAATAGGACACATGTCCCAGTGGTAGGTTTGGTGGAAAACATACCTATTAATTTATGTGTTTAGATTACTGGTGCTGATAAGATGGGAGAGAGAGAGAGAGAGAGATGTCAATTAAGAAATGTAGATTCTTGCAGTGGTCACATCTTTAATGATCATTCCTCTAATCATTACTCTACATGTATTATTACAACAACCTACGGCCTTGGTTTAGGCAGTGGTATGTTTGTACACAGTGTATAATTACAGCCTTCTTATAGCTACTTTATACCTTCTCTTACCTGAAAGACCTGTGGAGGGAATTTTTGTTAACACTAGCTGACTGTTTCTACCCATATTCACATAGTCAGGGTTACATATGTGCACTCATATTGTGTGTGTGTGTGTGTGTGTGTGTTAGTTACTGCTATTCTCTACCTTGATTTCTATTGGTCACCCTGGTTGTTGTCAGCAGGGACCAGTAGCCATGCGAACATGACACTTTTGAACATCTCTTGGGGGAGACCATTTGGTTTATGTATTTATCTTGCTGTCAATTGCAGCCTTAGGGTTGGATCGTGGGATTTGGACACAGTATAACTACAGCTTTGTTATAGCTACTTTATATCTTCTCTTACCTGGAAGACCTATGGAGGAAATTTCTGTTAACACTACCTGACTGTTTCTACACATATTCACAAAATCCTAGTTGAAAGTATGCATACAGCTTACTGCCTCTCCCGGGATTCGAACCATGGCTGTTTCTGCTAAAAATACATTTTTTTTGTTTCCTCAGAACAAGCTATTGAGAAACTGCTGTCTGTTTCTTGAATGTTTTCTGTCTAATTCTCTCTTGGTTGTACAATCTGACCTTGCAATTACAACATTCTTATACATACATTTCTATACATACCTTTTAACAAAGCACAGTGTGGAAAACAGTGGTTAACACAACATTACTATTCAGATATCAGATCTTGGTGCATGAAACATTTCATATCAGTTAATCTTGTGTCTTAAAGAGGCACTAACTTTGTCAGATGAGACTTGATTGTTTAATGCTTTCAGAGCTATAGTTGCTGTGCATAACCTGTACACATTTCAATTCATACATTACCAGAATAAACACAACCAGTCCAGGGTTTTAAATTGTATTGACAGGCAGTTACTGTTTTATTTATATATAACCTATATGAGACTATTAATGTAATATTGTCTGGTTTATTCAGTACAATTTTTAATACTGCCAGGTGATATTCTCCTTTATATTTATTTGGTGTGAATACTATAATCTAGATTGTTACTCACCAGCCTCGCGACACAGCCTTTGCAACCTGCTTGCATGGGCTTCCTAGTTCACAGCCAGCTCAGCTGGAGCTGTAAAGAAGATAGAGAAACATTTATTCATACCAATCTATCACATACACAGGTTGGACTTTGGTGAACAGTTACTGATATGAATACTTACACATGCCTGAAACAACACACCTCTGCCATGCTTCTTGGACCCACTAATCCAAGAGCTCCCTCTTCCTCTGCTTCAAGTTGGCATAGTGGTGCTGGACTTGTTCACCAGTCCAAGTGATGCCAGTGGCACTTTCGAGATCACAGGCAAGATTTTCCCAGGCCTCCACTTTGTATTGGGAGCCCTGGTACTGGTCCTGCAGTAGTCTCACATCACGGTATTTAACAAGGAGTCCTACTATGACCTTGGACTCCTGCATGCCCCAGCTCTGTGTCCAAAAGTGCATACCCTCTCCATCACCAGCCATACTGCCTACAGTGAGGAGCTACAACTGGTTATGAGCTGTATTCCTGCCTGTGAGGCTTAAATACAGCCAATGTCCCACATTTTGCAATGATTGGATGCTTTTGAATATGCTGAGCTAAGCTAAGCTACAGGCAAACCTGCTTAGCTAAGGCTGGCAGTGCTTAAAGGGGCAGGTGCAGCACTGCTTACCAATGGGCAAATCCAGTTAGCAGGGCTACTTATTGCTTCGCATTCACATTTTAGCAATGCTTACACCCGGTAATCATAGCTGTGCAATGCTTAGCATTGCTTAAGTTTTATTTTATAACCTATCAGCCGTATGGGATTGATTCATCATTCCTGACATATTATAATTTTGTTTACCTTCCCTGACATCCCCTATGTGCTTTCATTACATTTATTCTTGTGTGACTATACTGTATGGGGCACTTGTGTTTATATGGGGGTTTCACAACTTTATTACATTGACACCTCACATCTGGACCTTTCATACTGCTCTGGTTAACAAATATATGTTATTTACTACCTAATTATAAATATATATATATATATATATATATATATATATACTGCTTTCACATATTATTAGGGTTGCAGGTTGCAATTTGCATTTTTTATCATTGTTTTAGATTCATTGGCTGCTGGACCATGATGTATTTCAAATGTGGTATAAATAGGACAGATATCTGTTTTCTTTATCTGAAGATGTTTGGTTCTTGTGATGAAAGCACTTATTTTCATTAAAGTTTGTGTCCTGGGATTCTACACATTGCTGTGCTTTTTTTGTTTTACTGCTTTTGTAAATATACCATGCAGTCTGCACTGCCTTGCCAGTATGTGTACACACAGAGTAGTTTTTATGAGGACCCTGCCATGAACAGGGGGCACAACTGTGGATATTCAGCAGCATTCTGTGCAGTTGTCAGCTCTACCAGATATTGTAGGCCTCCCATACATCCAGCTGCATTTATTTGTCTGTGTACTGGTTGTGTGTCTGCATCCGAGGCCCAAGTACACTGTGATTTGAGCCAATATATATAGGAGTAGTGTGTGACTGGCAATTATGTTATGTTTGTAAAAACAGTGGTTGTACTCCACAGGTCATTTGGCTTACTTGTATGTTGCTCTCACTGTAGTTCAGATGGGTCTGGGTTCATAATTTGTCACTGATGTATTGTTTCACTAAAGTTACATCCTTGTAGTGCATGATATATTTACAAATGCATCAGTAATTCCTCTAGAGTTGATTTGGTATTTGCTGTGACTCTGGTTCAGAAGGTCCTGTGATCAAAACATGGCAGCTTTGTCTTTTTTCCCTACTGTTACATGACTGTAATGCATGATATATCATGCATCACAGTCATTTAAAATAAGGGAAAAAGGTCATCAATGCCAAGGCTTGAAACTAGGATGCTGTGCACTACAGTCAAAGCAATATACCACTACAACAAGTCTCCTGTAAAAACTGATAATGCTTTTGTAAATATATCATGCATTACAGTCATGTAACATTAGGGAATATTAGGGAAAAAAGTCATCATTGCCAGGTCCTGAAGCAAGGACCCTGTGCACTAAAGTTAGAACACTGCACCACTATGCCAAATCACATGTGAAAATTAGAAATGCTTTTGTGAACATATCATGCATTGCATGACCTAGCGAAAGCCTTTGACACTATTCCACACTCTGGCATAATACATAAGCCCTCCCAGCTAGGTATCAGCCTGTATGTTACCAGATGGGTAGCTAACTGGCTCACTGATAGAACCCACTCAGTCAAAGTAGGGGAAGCCACCTCTAAGTAGACCTGTAACAAGTGGTGTACCCCAAGGATCAGTCTTCGGGCCTCTACTGTTTGGCATATACTTGTCTGAGGTGCAAGCCACAACCAGTGGTCTGTGGCTGACCAACTTTACAGAGGAGTGCAAGCTGGGTGCTGTCTTGACTTCCCCTAGTGATGTGAACATCCTCCAAGAGGGCTTTACCCAAACTAAAGACTGGTGCCAGAAGCATGGCCTCAAAATGAATGCCAAGAAATGCATCATTGTCCCCTTTGCGGAAATCATCATCCCTACTACTTATGATATTAATATAAGCATGCAATCAGTCGTGAGGGACATGGACACCCAGGTTGATAGCAACCTGACTTTTGACCACCACGTTGCGTCTGTTGTACAGAAGGCTGTATACATGGCCCATCTCATAAATCAGGGTATGTCATTCAGGAACAAAGAGGCCATAACATCCCTGTACCCCCCTTATCAGACCCATTATCAAGTACAATGCCCCCTTTGGCATGTATCTTGTCATGCACATGCAGCAGTTGGAGAGACTACAGAGGTTCCTGACCAGGAAAATTCAGGGTGTCAAACACCTGTCCTATACAGAGAGGCCAAATACCCTGTCCCTCTACTCAGTCTCATAAAGACTGCTTAGAGGTGACCTGTGCCTGTCATACAAAGCCATGTCCGACCCAGCCTTGATGGAGTTCCTGCATATCTGTAAGACAAACTAAACTCATGCAACCCACACACAAGGCATTAACCTTGTCTGTGACATGAATAGAACTTGTTTGTGGGATAGATTTATGCTCCAAAGACTCGGTCATCTCTGTAACAGAGTCCCTCACCATGTTATGCAGGGTACCTCTCTAGCCTTCTTTAAGAGGAACTTGGATGATTGGATGGGAAACAGAACATACACCCATGGGATCCCACCTGTGTCCCTGCTGGACAGGGGAAACAGGTGCTGACTTTGAAAGAACATGGGCAAAAGTCATGGCTATGCCTATAAGGGCCTCCAGGCCAATAGCCTAGTATCATCCTATGAGCTTATTACCGTAGATGTTTGCTGCAATTATTTCAGACTGTCCTTTAATGTTGTTTGAAATTATTCCCTGTGAGTCTGAACTCTGTAGCTACTGTATTGATTGAGTATTGTTTTGTTCCTTTATTAGTTATTATTAAATATAGGTAAACCTTGTAATTGTGTCAGGTCTGTGTAGAACTAAGTAAGCTCTTTGAGTACTTACATATGTATTCAGTGACACTGTATAGCACACTCCAATATGCTTGGTCTTGGTTACACTTACTATTTGGCTAATTGGCACATCATGCAGTAGGATTCATCACTGTTTGGTAAGGGCCTTACAGTAGCTGATAATGAGCTGGATTGTGGCAGTTGGAACTACCTTTAAGTGTGGGAAAAAGGGGCCATAGCTGTTAAACCTGTGCCAGCCTTTCCCAGGAGTGTGTGTGTGTGTGTGTGTGTGTGTGTGTGTGTGTGCGCGTGTGTAGGATTCATAAATTGAATCTCAAAGTGTGTGTGTCAGCTACTTGGGCAGGGACACAAAGCACCGGTCGGACAGAGAGGGTGATGGATGTTTTGGCTTGGGCGCTCTGCTGAGATGTTAACCATATAGCTGTGCCAGTGGGGAGTATTATTGGGAATCAGGAGAGGGAGAAACCCATCCCAGACTCACTGTGGTGTCTGTGCGCTTTGAAGGGTATTGTGTTTTACTCTCTGTGTACTTGTCATCCTCCAATTGTGTTTGTCCCTCACTGGCGGTAGTGGTGAAGATTGAGGCTCATTGATTACTGGGCCAGTGCAGGGGCGTCACACTGATAGTACATACTGGTGGATACAGCTGGCATATCACATCATGTACCATCCTTGAGCCCCTCTCAGTCTGAATGTCATACAGGATTATTTCACAGATTGTCCAGGTCTCCCTGACCATTCCTGACATATTCTAGCTAGGTCAGTGTGTACTCCACCCCTGTATCTGATTTCCTGACACCTATGGTTAGCATACCTGTTAAGCCCCTGCAGCAGGACAGCAAGTTATAGGTACTAGTAGTGGAGGATGCTGGCTCTGGCTCAGCAGCAGTACATGCATGCTCAGTATGTATGCAGCAGTGCATACATACTGAGCATACAATGTAAGGGAATGGATTCAGTACCAGATATTCATGTACTATTACTTTGTCCCCAGTGGTCTGGTATGTCACAGACACATTCCCTAAACTCTATGGACAACCATCACATATTTTCCAACTGGTGTATGGGAATACACATTTTTGTGGTGGTGGGGGGGGGGTCTACAGCTATCAGGCACATGCACCCATTCTTCAAACATCTGAGTACTGCAGATGTCAGACGCCTACAAGGATGTCACCCTACACCACATATGCACCACTCTCTGATATTGTGTATCCCAGATGTTCCTGAAATGTCCACATGCACCTGTAGTAGCAGTCATCTATTTGTCAGATGTAGGCTGGATGACATGGTACTGAAATGTTGCCCATAGGGGACACGCAGCAGGCAATGGCAGTGATGTGTGTGGATGCATAACAACACAGTCTGTCCCAGTGGTCAGGTCATTTCTGGTAGACCTGGTACCATCCCAGATTACTAGACTATGGGCCCTGAGCAGCCATACGGCTAGCCCACGTCAGCCCATGTGTATGCCAGGCAGCAGCTGATGTCCCCAAACATCAAACAAGGAAACAGGTGGTATCCCAAGGGTGTAAGTGCTGTTAACCATCCATCTGACCAAGTTACGCCTGGAAAGGTTTAGGTAGCTACCCTGCCTGATGTGGACAGGGTGCCCATTCCACCGCAAGGTGATTGTGTGTGACACACGTGAGCTGCCAACAAGGCCAGTCAAGGTCACTCACCATGCTGAAGGTGTGTGTGTGTGTGTGTGTGTGTGTGTGTGTGTGTGTGTTAACACAGTGGAGCACTACTTGCACTCATGCAGCAATCTCAGCAATGTGCAGTCCATGACCGCCTTACATGCCACATTGAGGTCACTTTTGAGGAGCAAGTATGACACCACGTAGAGGGTTGGCCTTATAGCCTATAGGTGTATGGTAGATGTTTGATGGCCTGGTATTCCCTGGTGGGAACCTCTGTGATGCCCCAGCTGCTGCATGTGCTGTGTGATGTGAATGATGAATGGAAGATTATGCACATTAATGGCCCTCACTGCGGGGAACATGAAACCTCAGGGTCAGGGGGGCAATGCATGCTTTAATGCCAGTATGTTGACAATACCCACCCACTTACTGTACTGACAGATGGCAGGGGAGTGATGTGGGTGTTAGTGGTGGATAGTGCTAGCAAAAATGGATGTGCAGAGTTTCTACATAATGGTGGTCAATGTATGCGGTCCTGTGATGTTTTCCCCTGCTTATGTCTTTCAGGTGGGATGTACTGCAGATGCAACCCCCCCCCTTCTCAGACACTGAGACTGTGGCAATCATCAGTGCCCTCAGACTCCATCACAGGGTACTGTTGGGAAGGAGCTGGAAAAAGCTGCAGGAATACACTGTCCTGTGGACAGAACTGGTAGCGACAGTCAAGAATGTGGGACAATGGGACAGGACCTTCAAACAGGTCCAACACCATGCCACAGACCTGGTGCACATGGCAAAGGGCTGCAGCTTTGGCCAGGAATTGTGCTGGCACAGGTGGAGGACCTGCTACTCAAGCACCACTCACAGCCACTGAAGAGTTCCTTGCAAACCTTAGTGCAACCACTGTCTCCCTGGAAACCATCACTGCATATGTCGTGGAGGTGGGTGGCACAGAGTCAACAGCCGAGCAGTATGCAGGTAAGGCCCCTGTGGACATCACGTCAATATTGTAGCATTCATAGTGGCAGTCTTTGCATACCTGGATGCATATGTCAAGTCAAACTGCATTTGCGGGTTGGGTTTTGTTTTATACAGAAATGCACACCTATTATGGCTGTCAGCAATTTGGGTATTATCACAGCCTGTACTGTACATATTCATGATTGCACATATTATTCTGTACCAATGCCACATGTATGTGTGCTGACAATACCTCTCCCCCATGTGCTGACAATACCTCTCCCCCACAACTATACAGGTCCCTCTGATGTGGCTGGGGAACAGCAACCTGAAGCCAGTGAGTGTGGAACTGTCTTGTTGTGGCTCCCATAGGCATGTTGAGGGCAGCCAGTTTTCTATGCACACAGCTGCTACATCTAGCCATATTGCAATATGTGCATGTTCACGTGTGGTGGGGTTAACTGCAGTGCATCACATTGGTCAACACGGGAGCCTATTCACAGGAGCTGTAACATATTGGCATGTATTGTTGTATAGCTGTTGCCACTGTAGATCACAGAGGTACATTAGTATTGTGTACATGGGTGCACTGTGTGTTGGGTGAAGGTCCATCACATACTGCCATTCTTCACATATCTCACAGGTGTATAGTAGTAGCAACATTAACTGGATGTAGCTGCACTGCATGTTGTTGAGGGCCTGTCCAGAGTGTATCTTTTGTGGTCTGAATGTGTGTTGTGCATGTCATCATTCAGAAAGTGTGGTCTGTATAATGTCTTTGTGCCACCTCACCTGCTTGCATGTGTGTGTGTGCATGTGTCTGTGTGTGTGTGTGTGCATCAGCAAAGATTATAGTGCAAGGTAGGAATTTACATATGTTGTCTTCCCCCACATGTCAAGCAGAGTGCCTCTTTGGACCTCTTCAAGAGGAACCTTGACGATTGGATGGGAGAAAAGAAATTCACCCCAGGGATCACGTCAGTCGCCTTGCTAGACAGGGGTCCAGGAAAGTAAATAATGTGGGAAGAAATAGCCAGGGAATTGTTATGGCTAGGCTTGTATAGGCCCTAGGGCTGATAGCCTAGTACTAACCTATGAACCTATGAACCCTCACAGATGAACATGGGGGTTGGGGTATCTCCCTCTCAGAACCTGATGCCAGTGTCTTATCAGACTCTGATTATGATGGTGGTCATAGTGAGGCACATGTGGTGTTGTTGGGGGCTGAATCTGTACCCCTGGTTGACATCCCACTTTCACCAACAGTATCCCCACACATGGTTAGTATGCCCAACACATACCCAGTCCCCAGCAGCCACAGATATTGGACAGTCGAGGGTGGTAGCATACAACAGGCTAGTGTGGCAACTATGGCATCTGTGAGTGTAAACACTAGCCATAGCCAGAAAGTTGGTGAGGTCCCACACAGGCAGATTGACAGGGGTACTCAAAGGAGGATTGCTGCCCATCCAGCCCCTGTCAGAGGTGTCACACGGGGCACAGGCACATTGTGAACGGTACACCAGATGGATGGTCAGGGTCATGGATGCAACACTACCTGCCATGTGTGAGTGCCTCCATGGCATTGGTGATGCCATAAATCTTTTTGCTGATGCTGTGGATAGACAGTGGGGTGAAACATTGTCAGTGCTCAACCATGCAATGTCTGTGCTTGAACATGTGGTTGGAGTAGGGTGTCAGACACATGGATATAGGTAATCAGCAACATCAGCTGAGAGCTCACGTGGCCATGCACATTCACACTCCCATAGTGGCAGTACCACCAGCACTACCAAAGGGAGGGTGCTGTACACACAGCAGGCCATTGGCACGTGGTCCTGGCCATTCTGCTGAGGGACATGGATCCAGCAGACAGGAGTCACCATAAAGAAATAGTACCACATCTGACCTTAGGTCTGGTGGTGCCACTGACACTCCTGGCAGATCGAGTTCATGTGTCCATGGCCAGAGATGGTGAACTGTACAACCTGCCATGAATGGTCCATGGCTGTCTAACAGACCCACATTTAGGGCTAGCACATGGGTTGACTGTGTGCATACACACACTCACACATCAGTATCACATGCAGGTCACCACCAGACACACACAGCTCCTCTCCATGGCCCAGCTGAACACCACCCCTCCAGACACACACATGCACACAATGTCAACTGTATGGCCCAGGCTAGGCCGTTGGCAACCCCACACCACACCACACCCTGTGCATGTGATGATACCTGTGCCACATTCCTGTTATCCATACCATTGATTCAGGGACATGCTAAGTGTCTGATGCACAGAGTGAATATATGCCAGTGTGTAGTGTAGTAATGTTATGCCATGTAAGGTGCTGTCTGCTGGCAATTATCATGAGTACATATCGAAGGGTATGTACCTTTCTGCCAGGATGCATTATTGCTACTAGTACTGCTGACTGTTGTCTCACATACCTTATTCTGTTTCTAGTTCCAGGTGTCTGTGTACAGCCTGGGGAGCTGCTGACATTACCAAAGCCAAGTATGGTGGTGTGCAAACACAGTGACCTTTTCATCGCCAAAGTACAGCTGTATATGTTTACCTAGATGCATATGCATGCAATTATGTGTGAGGGACAATGGGGACGGACAGTGTAACCTTGCATGCATACTCCTTGACACAGCCAGCTAGCCTTCATACATGTCACCTGGGTGTTCCATAGGACCATAGATACAAAGGAGGTTACTAGAGTACTGACCCTGAGTCCTTCACAAGCCCAACCATTACTTTATCCCCAACAGTATCATCAAACAGCACCTGATGCCCCTGCCATTTCTCGACACAGGTTGAACCACAAGGACAGATGCTTTTCTTCCCCCATCCACTCAACCTGGATGCAGTTGATGAGGGGGGTCTATATTACAAGACCAAATGGTAAAAATAGTGAATGGCAAAACAGCAAAAAGACCAGACCTCAAACTTGCTATTGTGGGGGGCTGTACCCCCCACCCCACCACTAAATATATATACCAACTTCAAGATCGGACTACAGTGAGGAAAGGGCAAATATTCCAATCTTCACTGTACCACAATCTGGCAAACAACACTTCAAGGTCCGGTCTTTTCACTGTTTTGCCGTTTGCTATTTGTACCATTTGGTCTTTTAATATAGACCCTTGATGAGGGTATGCACAGTAATGTATATATACCACATCTGAAGAACCAGTAACGCCTTCTTCTTGGTTAAAATCTGTTTAATTCCACAGCGAATTCCACAGCAAAATGAACAATGAACGTTTCACCATAAAATCACCTAGCGCCTCGGCCGTAACAGCCTTTACAGAGTAAAATACAAGCTCACAGCATGCCTATTTATACAATAATCAACTTCAATTTATCAATCAATTAAACCATTTAGAGCAGAATATACATTTCTTAAAGCTAAAATAGAAGTTAAATAAAGCTCTGCCAACGACACTCTTTACTTAGCCCATAAGGCTGCATGCTGTTATATTTAACAATGAAAATTGATTCCTTTTTTCTTAATAAATATTTCAACAAATCATCACCAGTAAAATATGAAGAAATATGTTCCAAAACTGTTAGTTCCAAACTTTCAGTATTGCCCATATGTACTGTGTTAAAATGATGTGCTACTGGGCTTATTATTTTATTGTTTTTTATATCCCTAATATGTTCCTTTGTCCTTTCACTCAGACTTCTTTTACTTTCACCTATATAAAAATAATTGCAAGAACACTTTATTGCATAGATTATTCCCTTTGTCGTACAGGAAAAACAATCCTGTGTTTCAAATTTTTTTCCATTAATTTTCTCAAATGTGGGCACTATATATTGACAAATAGAACATTTGCCACATGCTTAAAGTATTTTGAGGGCTTTCCCACCCAGTAAACTTCAAAAATAACCTACTTTACAAGACTTGCTGATGTCTTTCACCTTAGAAGTACCTTTGGACACTCATCAGCCATATAAGCTCTATGGCACAGGTGATGAATGCGTTGTACTCTAGTACATACGTCTAGATATTTAGGGGTTCTAATTTCAGCACTGGAAACTGCATGTGTGTGTGTGTGTGTTTGTAGGTTAAATTATTTTGAGGCCTTTCCCACCCAGTAAACTTGCAATTGCCCTACTTTACAAGCCTGCTGATGTCATTCACCTGAGAAGTACCTTTGGACACTCTTCTGCCTTATAACTCTATGGTGCATGTGATAATGGCATAGTACTGTAGTGCAAATAATCAGAGAGGTATGGGGTTCTAATCTGGTGACTGTGTGTGCGTGTGCTGGCTCAACAATTTTGAGGCCTGTTCCACCCTGGTGCCCTCCATTCCATTACTCTACAAGGCCTGCTGATGTCATTCATCTTAGAAGTACATTTGGACACTCTTCAGCCTTGTAAGCTCTGTGGCACATGCAATAACGATGTAGTACAAATAACTAGCTAGGCAGGGGTTCTGATCTCAACACTGGTGACTGTTTGTATGTGTGTGTGAGACCCATTTCCTCTGTGTGTGTGTTGGTTGTTCCATTTTGAAGTCTGTTCCAACCTAGTGCCCACCCATTGCATTAATTTACAAGGCCTGCTGATGTCATTCACCTTAGAAGTACTATGGCACTTCAGCCCTATAAGATCCATGGGATGTGCAATGACGGCATAACACTATAGTATAAATAAGATAGGTAGGGGTTCAAATCTCAGTGCTGACAGCTGTTTGTGTGTGCGCAAGACCCATATCCCCTATGTGTGTGTGTGTTAGTTGTACCATTTTGAGGCCTGTTCCACCCTGGTGCCCCCCATTGCATTACTTTACAGAGCCTGCTCATGTCACCAACCTTAGATCCACTGTTGGACACTTTCTAGGCATATAAGCTCCGTGGCAAATGCTATAAGTAGGCAGCACTATAGTACATACAAGTAGGTAGGTTTGGGTTTGAATCTCAATACAACCAACTATACAACTGTGTTTCTGTGTGAAGCATACCCCCTGTGGCTGTTGTGTGTGTTGGTTATACCATTTTAATGTGTGTTGACCCCCTTCCCAAGGATTACTTTAAAGTGCCTGTGGTTGTCATCCACCTTACATGCACCATTTTAAACTCTGCAGGCCATACCACTCATCTGTACAGATGTATACAGAATGTCTAGATGTTTGCAACATATATGTTGCCCATGTCTCCTAAAAATGGGGTTTTATGACAAATAATTGGCAAATATGTGACAGTTGCCATAGTTACACACATGTCAGCTTCAGACGTCATATCCGCCTGAAACATCATGGTGATGCAAAGTCTGCAACCCTCTCACTTGTCCAGGTTTGTAAGAGCAATATCTGAGAGCAGTCACTATTTTGGGTGGTTTATCCCACCATCCATGAAGGCATTCCCAAGATTAATTGGTGTAGGAGGTTGTGACTTATGTCCCTGGCATATAATTTTTGTGATGCATGCAATATGTATGTAGCACTATAGTACAAACAAGTAGATAGGTAGGGGTTGTAATCTGACCATTGTCAATTGCGTGAGTTTATGTGTTTCTGCATGCATATCCCCTGTGGGTGTCTTGCCTGTGTGTATGCAGTGGTTATACAATTCTGTTTGCTTGGTCCGCCCTGTTAACTCCTCCATTGCCAACATACTTACGGCCTCTGCAGATGTCATCCACCTTAAAAGCACAGTTACACATTTCCTAATACAACGGCACTGTGGCACATGCAATAGTTATGTCAGTCTGTATTCTACATAACTAGATAGGTAGGTCTTCTAATCAGGGAAGTATCAACTCTGTGTGCATGTGTGTTTCAATGTATGGCCCCATTCAGCAGTGTGTGTGTGTTTCAGATGGCTCCACCATGTTAAGGGCCTTGGAAACCCCCACTGGCAATCCTAACAGCACCTGCAATTGTCACCCACTTGAATAGTGATGGTAGACACTGCAACATTAAAGTAGCTTTGTGGTGCTTTTGTTATGTATATAGCAGTATCATTTGTAAAACTAGGCAGGTAGAGGTTCTACTATCAACAAGGGCAGGTCATGAGTGTGTGTGTGTGTGTGTGTGTGTGTGTGTGTGTGTGTGTATGTGTGTGTATGTATGTACATCCCCTTGCAACACTCTGTGTTATGGACAGCATCATATCTCAACTTCTCACAGAAAGACAGCTGGTGAAAGCTGTATGGAAAAGTGGAGCAAAGACCAAACATTCAGCACAACTTTCACATATTGCTATGACACGCATGGAAAGTAGATACCAGAACAGGTTGTGCATTTGAATGCACTTTCCAAATGGTATGTGTTGTTTTATGACAATATCCGTCATTAATCTGTAATGTTAGTGGGTTATGATTTTCAAACAGTTTGCAAGAAAACCACAATGCTATGACAAATGGAGGTCAAATTTGTGTCAAACATCTGGACAATCTACAGACATGTGTAAAGGTTACAGGTATGGCCACCATCTGTACCACCCTGCAGACTGCAGTCCATGTTTGCCAATGTGTGACCGGTGATAACTGAAACAATAAAGAGGTCCCAAGAGTGTAGGACAACAAACATTTCATACAGTTGTCTACTAATTGCATAGAGCAGTTATTGCACATCAGAAGCACTGTCATGTTATAACAAATAGCGTAAGCTATGGTAATGTCACTCAAATAAGGTATCAGAGTAGCAAAGCAAAGGAAGTCATGTGTGTTGCAATTGCCATGAGTATGGTATGTCCTGCCAACTGTCATGTTACTAGAAGACGTGTCACACAGTCCACATTTGATAAGATGGCAACCACAATCTGTGTCACCTATGTGTGTGCAATATGTAGACATGTGAATGCGCTGTGACTACCTGCTGCCCCCAATTACCCACATGTATATAGGCGTGAATGCTAACTACCACCACCCACATACATAGGTACAGCCTAAGGCTGTGTCAACTGTAAGTATTGTTCAGTCTGTCATTGAGCCAGAAACCACTGTAAACATACTGCAATGGGCCATACAATGGGTGTGGAATGGTGTCAAGATCCTGGGCTCAAGCTGAATGCAGACAATAGTGTCAGCATGCCCTAGGGCAAGGACATGTCCCCAGTATTTCCCACATTAGCAACAACCCCATAAGTACACAGACTGTGATGACAGACCTGGGTATTCAGGATAGGAGTGATGTTGCATTCAGGCAACAAGTAGTGGCAGTGGGCAGGAATTGCTTGTATGTGGTTCACCACATAGGTAAAGGGACCCCATCCAGACAAAAAGGTGGACATTACATCTGAATAGTCCTCAGTCAGTAAAACATTACATTAGCAGCATGACTGGTCTGCTATGCTCCTATGCAGACATCTGCAGAAACTGTAAAGTCTATGTTAGCACCCACAAAGTTCAGCCACAGCCACAACACCTGTTCCATACAGACAGCCTGTAATCAGTACTGCCGCACTGGTCACCAGTCAGGTTGTCTACAAGTTTCTGTAGTATGCCTAGATGGCAATGTTGTGCTCAGCCCTTGAACAGCTGCCCCATGTACGAGAGTATAATTCTGTGTGCATTCCCAGCATGAGAGGCCTGACTCACATATGAGATAATAGAAACATATGCTGGAGAGTCAGGTTTGGCTCCCAGAGGCTGCCCTGTGTCAGGACTACACTGCCCAAACATGTCAAACACATTACTGTGCATAGTTGAACCACACTGATAAAGAATAGATATATACCACGTCTGAAGAACCAGTAACGTAAAAATACTTTAACCTACAAATACACCCAGACTTGCCAGGGCTGAGATTAGAACCCCTGCCTATCTACTTATATGTACTATAGTGTGATGCATTTATTACATGTGCCACAGAGCTTAGAGGGCTGAAGGGTGTCCAAAGGTACTTGTAAGGTGGATGACATCAGCAAAGCTTGTAAAGTAGGGCAGTTTTGAAGTCTACTGGGTGGAAAAAGCTTCAAAATACTTTAACCTACACACACACACACACACACACACACACACACACCCACACAAGGCAGGTGAGGTGAGATTACAATCTCTACCTGACTACTATTACACAATGGAAGTCACCTTCATACTAGCAAGTGCTTTTCAGGGTGTCTCTCCCTCTCCCTCTCTCTATCCATCTCTGTCTGTCTCTCCCTCCCCCTGTCTCTGCCTGTCTATATATTGATATGTTTGTATATGTTACCTGTAGATATATATATATATATATATATATATATATATATATATATATTTATATACATGCCTATCACACTCAACAGAAGCAGATATATCACATATGAGCCACCTCCAGGTAGCTGCTGGTAATCCTGTCTGATGGGGGTGGGGAGACACAGTTAAGGTGCACCTAGCTGTGTGTATGTGAAGACATATCTGGACAACAGAGTTGTGCAGTCAGATGTGGGTCTTTACATGGGCTGTAATTCTCTAAGTATAGGAGCATGCCCAGTAAGGCCTTCAATGGTAAGAGCTGGACTACATTCCAGAGGTAGCTGTAGTCCAGTTCCAGGATTTTGTGTGCTAAAGCTGAATGGCTGATGAAGCTGTGTAAACAGTCCAACATCTCAGTGATATACTGTGTGAGGAATCTCCTGGTCGTGTGCTATCCTTATTAACTGAGCCGTATCCTGGTGTGGGCACAGAGTGCATTGGACTGAGCAGAATTTTACATAATATGTGTGGTATATTCTACATAGCACTGTGATTTCCTGGTATGTGAGTGGCAGATCAGTATAGAGTTATGTGAGGGAGCACTGACATTTGTTTACTGACCCCATGCACTGCAGGGAACTAGGTTACAGTAGAAATTGTTCTAGTGTGCACATTCTATGTTTGTCTGGCCAGTGGTTCCCCTCCCCCTTACATGTGTCTCGTTGTCCTTCTGTAGTGCAGTGACAGCCTTTGTCCATGGTTGCTGCTGTTATGTATTTGTATTTATGGTGTGAGTGGGGTACAAGTTGTAACCGCACACAGGGTTACAGACCTCACAACTCTGGCTGTACCTGTTTAGTGGGGTGCGCATTATTGTGCCTCATTTATTTATTTATTTATTTATTTATTGCAGTTGGTTTACCAGGATAGTCCATTGGGCCAAATGAACCCGTTTTCAATGGAGTCCTGGGGAGAAAAGCTCCAAAATACATTCAAAGTTACATAATAGATACAATAGATAGTAAAAATGAAGACAATATCAAATAGTACAGCAGGTATACAGTTAAATACATTGTGCAGAAAAACTTATTAACTATTTAGCACAGCAAAAATTTCCATTTATACAGAAAAGTTAGGAAAACATAGTTACTAAAGGAAGAGGAGATACAAAGACATAATATAGAGGGGAGGAAGAAACATAAGGACTTGATTAATAAATTCTATTGAATTTTCAGGGTATATTAAGGATGTGAGCAGAGCAGGGAGGGGTATGAGAAGGAGTAGAGTAGGTTATGTAGGGTGGGCGCAGGAGCATTCCCACTGTGATGCTAGGTGTGTATAAAGAGATTTTTTGAAAGCAGAGTGATTAGAGGTGGTGCGGATGAGTGGAGGAAGGGAGTTCCAGAGGCGAGCTAGGTTGAAGGATAGAAGGTTTTTGCCTGGGGGATGTATAGGTTTATGGACTTTGAGTAGGTTTTGATTGTTTGATCTTAATACTCTATTGGGTAGGTGCATTTTAAAGGCAGTAGAGAGGGAAGGACAGAGGGAGGGGTTGAGAATAAGCTTATGGGCTAGAGTTAGTTGAGTGTATGTTAATTGATTGGGAAGTTCTAGCCATTATAGTTTCTGGAGGGAAAGACAGTGGTGGGTGGAAGACTTGTGGCTGGTGGCGAATTTTGCAATTTTGTTGTAGCAAGAGGAAAGTTGTTTTTTGAGAGAGGACTGAAGATTAGTTAGGAGCGGGGCGCCATAGAGAAGGGAGGGGATAAGAAATGAAGTTGCGAGAGTTATTTTAGTAGCAGAGGTAAGGTATGCATTTTGTCTATAAAGCATGCCAAGTTTTTGATGGGTTTTTTTGATATTTTTTTGTAAGTGAGAGGTAAATTTAAGTTGGTTGTCAATTAGTACCCCAAGTAGCTTGGCCTCTGAAACCATTTCTAGGGGTGAGTTATTTTGGTTACTGATTGAGAATGTATTCATATTGAGAGAAGTAGTTTTAGAAGGAGTAAATATCATAAGCTTGGTCTTGGAGGTGTTGAGAGCTAGGTGATTATTTAACATCCATTGCTCTGTTGTAGAGAAAGCATCTTGAGTTAGTTTTTGAAGAGTGGTGATAGAGGTGGATGAGCAGATGATAGTTGAATCGTCTGCATATTGGATGATGTTAGAGAATGGGATCGATTTGTGGAAGTCATTTATAAATATGTTGAAGAGAACGGGACCTAGAATGGAGCCTTGTGGAACACCTGTGGGGGTACTAAGGAATGAGGAGGTAGCTTTTTTCCATTTTACTGCTTGAGTTCGGTTGGATAGGTAACTAGAGAACCAGTGTAGGGAGGAGGAAGAGATGTTAAGTTCTGAGAGTTTAGTTAAGAGCAGGCTGTGTGAGATGGTATCGAAGGCTTTGGAAAGGTCCAGTAGTAAGGTAGAAACAAACAGGCCCGAGTCACGAGCTCTATTTACTGTTTCAAGGAAGGAGAGGAGGGCTGTCATAGTGCTGTGATTAGGTCTGAAACCGTGCCTCATAGATCTGCTGTTGTCCTCAGACAGTTTGTGTTGCACTGTTATTGTCAGGGTTCAGGTTAGTCATAGCTGTCAGACTCTTACAGATGGACATCTGGACAGGTCCATATATAACAGTCAGACACAGGCCCAGACATGGAGGCAGGTTCTTAATATTGCTCTTCCAAATGTACACAGTTGATGGAATGGTTTTGTATTAGTCTGCAATTACTTTCGGGGATGACATCTGCATCTCTACTGTCTGTCATTGCTGTTTTCACATCAACCTTTATTGGTTTGCCAATAGTTTGGCAGGCAGATGTAATGTTATGACAAGCAGAACAGATATATGAGGAATACATATGGGCATTCTGTGACACCCTCTCATTCCACAGGTATGGATGGTGGCCCACTTACTTGTTGTCAGTAATGACACAGTGACATGGCAGTCTTTATATCCTGGCACTTGAATTGTCACAGCCTGCTGTTGTAGTAGGCACTGTGTAGGTTACTCAGGCCTTTGTACTATCCATATGTGTGGCCCTCTGTCCCTCCATTGTCCAGCTTTCCTGCAGTAACAAATATTGAGTTCTGGCCAGTGTATAGAACTCCTACCATTGGCATAGTTGACATGCAAAATAGCTGCCGCAGTCAGTCTCAAAACATGGCCCCTGACAACTACAGCACTGTACTTAGACCATTAAGCCATAACAGCCACCAATAAGTGATATTGACTTGCTGTCACTATTAACTACAAGCATACTTAGCACATTGACACCTGCATATTACAGAAATAGAATACGTTATCAAGTTGATTGTGACAGCTGTGGCAATGTGTCACCTGCTGCTATCACCTTACAGATATATATGTTACTGCAGTTCTATGTGAACACAGGTGGGTTGAGGGGAGGGGGCATACCTCTCAAGTGTACACATCTTCACAGACTGTGCAGATGTATAGCTCATAATTTGGGCCCATGTGTCATAATATTGTGGTTGTGTGGCAAATAATGGTGAATATATTACAGACTGGGGTTAAAAAGTAATGACAGACATGTGAGTTTTAGACTTCTTGACCTTCAGAGACTTCATGCTACTGCAACATCTATTATTCTATCAACTTTTCATGTTTGTGAGTGCAATATTTATGACTTGTCCCTGTTGTATGTGTGGCCTCCTATCCCTCCATTGACCAGCTTTCCTGCAGTAACAAATACTGCCTTCTGGACAGTGCATACAATTCCTACCATAGGTGTAGCTGACATGCAAAATAGCTGGCATGGCCAGTCTGGAACCACAGGCCTGTACTTAGACAACTAAACCACAATAGCCACCAGTAAGTGGTGTTTACTTGCTGACACTATTAACCACAAACATACATAGCACATAGGCCCCTGCATATTGCAGAAATGGAACAAGTGTATCTGACATGCAAAATAGCTGGCAGGGCCAGTATGGTACCACAGACCCTGTCAACCACAGTCCTATACTTAGACCACTAAACCACAACAGCCAATAGTAAGTGTTATCTACTTCCTGACAGTATTAACCATGCACAGACATAGCACACTGACCACTGCATATTGTGGGCATGGAACAAGTTAGCAAGTTGATTGAGACAGCTGTGGGAATGTGTGGTCTGCTGCTATTACCCTACAGACATAAATGTTACTGTTTTTCTATGGGTTCACGGGTGTGTTTGTGGGAGGGGGGCATACCACTCAACTGTACACATTTGCACAGACTGTCCAGATGTTTGCTTTACATTTTGGTTCCAATTAGCATAGTATTGTACTTGTCTTGGAGAATACTGGCATATCACTAAAGAGCAAAGGTTAGAAAGTAATGACAGACATTTGAGTTTCAGACTTCTTTCCCTTCAGAGAGTTAATGCAACTGCAAGACCTGCTGTGATATCACTGTGTAAGTTTGTAAGATGAATATTTCATCATTGTCCCTATTTGTGGTTCTTTGCCACACATTTCTTTATGTCTTTGTACAACTGATTTGCTGGGAGAGGCTGAGAGGTGTGTGTGGGACTCCAACATTGACATCCATGCATGTGAACTATGACCCCACAGTTTGTTAGTCCTCCACATATACTGCAGTGGGTTTTGTCACCTAGGGGACTACTGCACATTCTGGGGAAGCCAGTATTTGTCGACATTTCCTATTGTCCTACATAGCTGTCAATTGTCTGCTGCTATCCCAATAGGCCACACCATTCCCTTACATACATGCAGCGATAACATTGATATGCTACCACAATGTACTACTCCATTCATTAATTGTTAAGAAGATTGACTTACCTTGTGCCTGCAACAGTTGTGAGGACAGTGCTTCAGGGCTGACTGTCAGATGCACGCAGTACTCAGCCTATACATGGTAAGGTACAGGTAGTGTGATGTGTGTGGCATCTTTTTACTATGTGCATGAGATGGAGAGAGACATCAGTCCCTGGATCCCTAGGATGCCAGTGTATGTGCTATGCATTGCCTCTTTGCCAAGACCAGGGTGTACAGGGCATGCCTACATCTCCCTACAGGGTCTGGCTGAAGAGGTTCCTCCTCTGAGTCCCACTGTGCCTGTGGGGACCTTAGCAATGGTGGTGGAATGTGTCTCCTTTTCCTGTGATGTTCCTGACGCAGCTGTTTCTGTAGGATCATATTGTGTAGCATGGCACATACTATGAACATGTGTGCATATGTGGCTGGAGAGTACAGCAGGGCTCCACCAGATATGTCAAGACAGCAGAACCCTGACTTGTGCAGCCCAAACACATGCTCTATGATGTTCCTTGTTTGTGCGTGTGCCTCATTATTGCATTCTTCAGTGTATTTTTCGTGTGCATTTGTGTGCATTTCTTATGTGTGTCATCATCCAAGCTTCCAGTGCATAGCCAGCATCCACCAAGAGATGGCCATATGGGATATCTGCCCTGGCAAATGCCTGGTACAGCTGTGAGGAATGCCAGATATGGGAGTTGTGATAACTGCTAGGGCTGCTAGCACACACATTGATGATAATACCCCAGGCATTGCACATGACCTGGCAGTTTATGGAGTGATAGCCCTTGGAGTTGATGTAGACTCTACCCTCTTCACCGGGTGGTGCTTTGACATGGACATGAATGTAGTCTATGGCACCCAGTACCTCTGGGTAGTGTGCTACATGGTGGAAGAGATGCATATTGCTGGTCCTCCCCTCAGGGGTGCTGAGGAAATAAATGTGCTCACTGGCATGTCTTAGCATGACATCCAGGAACTGGTGGAGTACCCTGGATGCAGATGCCTGTGAAGACCCCCATGATGTCCCCACTAGGTCTTTGGAAAGTACCTGTAGATAGTATTCTTAAGGCTACATATATCTTTGTTTCCACTGGGATGGGTTCCCTCTGTTTGCTGTGGGTCTGAGGTGAGGGAGGCAGAGCTCGGTGAGTTGCTGTAGTATGTCCCTGTCCACCCTATAGCATTCTACTATCTCCAGCTCATGTAGCCCCTGAAAGGTTACTCTAGGTCTAAACACTTTTCTCCTCCTCAGTCTGGGCCGGTTGTCAGCATCATCCTCATCACCATCCTCAGTCTGTAGCATGTAGAGATGTAGTAAAGCAGCAGCCTCTATCATTGTGTTAGTTAAAATTCTCCAAGTGTGTACTTCAATAGTGCAGAGTACGTGGGGCATACCTCTCAACCTGGAAACATCAAAAATCTGGACAAGGGCCATAAAAATAGGTACAAATCTGTACACTTATTAACATCTAATTGGCATACATAATTACATACCCCCACTCACTCCAATGGAATTGTGGGATACCAACTTTCGAACACAAACTGAAGAACAGACAATCAAAATATGCCACCAGAGTCCCCCTGCAGCCATTCCAATGTCCCATTACCTGGCTATTTCGCCCCATTTACCGCATACTGCTTTATTTCTACAATGATTATTTGGATTGTATGTTTACATTTTGCAGCATATCAATGCACAAACACTAACAGACATCTGATAAACAAAGCAATACTGTCTCACAATGAAAATAGACTTGGCATTAAAACTTCTCTGCCCTTAAAACTCACTTTCATTGAAACAGCATTGAAACCTGCACCACATCCAAAGAAAATGCATTTGTCCAGTGGTGGATAAAGATTACCTTTGGGCCATTTTCAAATCACTGGCCTCTTGCACAGAAAACAAGAAACATACATGTTTCTTTTCCTTGATACACCTTCCTAAGTTATATTCATTGTATAATACAGCACACTTGTTAGACAGAGCACATTTTAAATTTGTTTGAATGAACATTTTTTCCAGTAGGCTATGAAAGAAAATGCATGAACCAATAATTACAAAACTGCCCAATTCAGAACATTTCCATCATAAAAGTTTACTTCCACACCCAAACTATAAACAGAATGACAATAGTGTAAGCCACAGGCATCTTGCACAGCTTCTTGCACTTATTTTCAATTTCAGTTTTTTTTTTTTTGGGGGGGGGGGGGCAAAAGGCCAAAAAAACAGGGACACATTTTAAAGATTGCTTGTATAATTTTGGAAAGTTGCTAGAATAAAATGTTGTGCTACCACCATGCATGTTACTACAGTCAGTGCAACATACCACTATGCTAAATCAGCAGGTTAAACAATAGGAAGACAAACGTAATGGCCATCATTTAGTGAATTACGTTCTCACTTCTCATCATAGCTGTCAACCTCTTAGCACAAAAACCTGGAAAAACAACAAAGCCAATAATGGGGGAAATAGTAAATACAATTGACTTCTCACTCACCATAGCTGTGAATGGTTAGCACAAAAAGCTGGACAAACAACAAAGCAAATAATGGGGGAATACACATTCTGTTGTCACCATAGCTCTCAACTCAACACCAAAAACAATGTGGGCAAAGCTGAGAAATGGTGGTGGCTAGGGACTTTAGGCACTTTTTACCCTGAACCAAAGGTACAGGGTTTGAGCCTAGATACCTGTAGTCACCAGGTGTATTACATTTACACACACACACACACACACACACACACACACACACACACACTTTGTTCCTTACCTAGTTTCCAGCAAAGCAGCACCACCAAAGTACACACACTTTGTTCCTTACCTAGTTTCCAGCAAAGCAGCACAACCAAAGTACACACACTTTGTTCCTTACCTAGTTTCCAGCAAAGCAGCACCACCAAAGTACACACACTTTGTTCCTTACCTAGTTTCCAGCAAAGCAGCACCACCACAGTACACACACTTTTTTCCTTACCTAGTTTCCAGCAAAGCGCACCACCAGAGTACACACACTTTGTTCCTTACCTAGTTTCCAGCAATGCAGCACCACCAAAGTACACACACTTTGTTCCTTACCTAGTTTCCAGCAAAGCAGCACCACCAGAGTACACACACTTTGTTCCTTACCTAGTTTCCAGCAATGCAGCACCACCAAAGTACACACACTTTGTTCCTTACTTAGTTTCCAGCAAAGCAGCACTACCAAAGTACACACACTTTGTTCCTTACCTAGTTTCCAGCAAAGCAGCACCACCAAAGTCAGTCGGCAGCAGTTTAAGTCTCTCGGCAGACACAAGTGCCTAAAGCAAAGTGCAAAATCCCTCTCTCAGCAGAAACGGCAGCACAAGTTCCTAAAGCAAAGTCCCACTCTCTGCAGCAGTTTAAGCAAAGTCCTTCTCTCGGCAGCAGTTTAAGCAAAAAGTCCCTAAGTGCAAAATCCCTCTCTCGGCAGCAACAATCTAAATAGTTCAGTTGTTTTCAAATTCTTGGCACTCGCAGCCAGCCGGAAATGATGATGTGAGCTCATTGAGCTCAATTCCGACTGGCTGGTAGTGCTGACGGAGCTGACATCATCACGCACACACCAAAACTGTCATTCTTTTCTTACAGATGTTTCCAGAATTTTGCAATGAGAATGCTACACTGAATTCTCTAGCATCAAACTTACATATTTTCCAAGAACAGCAACACCATTCTGGGTCTGACCTCAACAGCTCACCTAAATAAACAAAGTCTCATATTACAGTCACAGTACAGACTTGTGTCTCACAATTGTAGACAAGTCAGAGTGATGCAGTAGATGGCAAAATATGAGCTTCTGCTCAGTTTTCTGTCACCAAAGACACCTAAATCAATACTGTTTGCAATATTTCAGATATGATATATTAAAGTCCCTTGCAGTGATTGTCGTATTCATGGACTTCTGTCAGACCTCCTAGCCTTGAGGCACAGACCCTGACTTCAACACAGATACCCATGCTCCACAAGTGGCACAGTACAAGGGGGAATAGTTGGGGAGAATAGGACTGAGAGACCTATATCAGCTTACCCATCATAGAGAAGAAGGCACCTCTCAGCTAACCATAATGGTGACACATGCAGAGGTACAAGTGCATTCCCACAGCAATAAGCCTAGTGTGCCTGAAATGTATAGTGCTGAGGTGCTTAGCCCAGAAGGTTGTGTGTGCCAAGTGGTGCAAATGCACCTCCACAGAAGCAGCAATTATGGAGTGTGCAGGCTGCTGAGGGGGCAACAAAAGGAAGGTTACATGATCAATAGACTGACCCACTCTGTAACATCCACCCTCACCCCATCTGTTGAACAAATGGGGCTGTAGAGCTTTCACCCTGATGGAAGTCAGTTGAGTGCAGGAAGCAGGATTACTGGACAGGTCCTGTGGACCGCACCCCCCAAAAAAAACTTCCCTTTAAAGTTCTACTACTTTAATATACATTGCCTATTCTTCCACACTAACAGCAAGACATGTCGACTATCCAGTATGGTTTGTAATTTTTTGACTGTTCGTCTCTGCAACAACAACAAACTGAAGAACCAAACCAGCAAATGGAACAAGCAGGCACGATGTAGAAATACACCACTTTAATAGATCAAAAACCACAGATAAAACAATATTCCACAAGTGAAGTGCTTTCTTCCCCAACTGCAAGGGACTTCAACAGAACCTCATCATACTCACTAACTGGCTACTAGTAATAGTTAAGGTCTTGCTGTGAACACTTTCATTTGTAATCATTAGTTTCATTATTATACAAAATATTGATGCTGCTTTCTGATAAATCACTTCTTAAGACAAAGTTAGTCTGTATTACTTTAAATTCATTGATAAAAAACACAAACATTATAAGTCATTTAATGTATATTATCTGAATATGAAAAAATCAGTTTATACCAGATTATTGGAAATCCATTACATGTACGGTGTTGCACCTGATTTTTTTTATCTCTTTAGGATGGCTGAAATGTCTCAAAAGTGCTGGCACAACAGCAAAAGTATGATTGTGATAGGGGCACAACTTTAATCACTTTTTAATGACATTAGTAAAAGATAATCAAGTCATGTATAAATTGACAGAGGTTTGTTTTACAAGTATTTGCAAGTTATTTGATTGTCACTATAAATATCAAAAAAAGCTATCTCCAACTGTATTTCAAAGATCACTGTTAGGTTCATAGGTGTATATGTATATGTATGTAGTAGGTTAATGACTGCCAGGGGCTTTATAAGACTAGCTGTGTAATCCAACCCAGTTATGTCCCTATGTATCATGGGCATTTATTGGGAGGCTGTGATAGGAAGTTTCTAGAGGTTATGTGGAGGGGGTATGTTAGTTTGGGTATTACTGTCTGCCTCTGTCTATCACAGACATGGTTGCCAGACCCATGGCAAATTTCTGATCTTCCATCTATACTTTAAATAGGGTTACAGATGGACTCTGCTTCATATTGATGGAAAACTTGTTCCAGAGCATAGGGATCCTCTGAAATACATAGCTTTCTTGCCAACATGTATTATTTATGTCACAAGCAAAATTTAAATCCCTGATCTAGTGGTACTGATGCTTTTCCTTTTGCAGAAGTGCAAAAGGTCTGTCAGAGCTGAATCTAAGGATGGCTTATATGCCTGGCATAGATCACTTCTCAGTAACTTGTAGGAGACAGAGTATAGAGATGGGGCCTTAAGGCAATCCATATAAGACAATATCTTTATATATATTTATATATATTTTCCTGGTAAGGGAAATAGGGAATCTTTGTGGGCATTCCACTTTTTGCGTATGTATGGTCGGGTACATGTCGAAGGGGGCATTATATTCAATGATGGGTCTGATAAGGGTTGAATAAAGTGACACTTACTTCCTTGGACCTGGATGTCATGCCCTTTAGTTGGGCAACATAGAATAATTTTCTTACTATCTTGGCCGCACATTGGTCAAAAGTCAAATTACTGTCTACATATGTTCCCTGATCCATGATTACAGGCCAACTTTTAGTGGGTGTCTTATCGATTGAATAATTAGCCTGAGTGGTAGATTTCCCAAAATGTGCTATAATGCATTTGTTGGAATTGAGTTTTAATCCATGACTTCAGCACCAGTCATTTGTCTGTGATATATCCTCTTGTAAGATGTTTGTGTAATTGGAAGACTCTGATAACTTTCCATTCCACCGCAAGGTGATTGTGTGTGACACACGTGAGCTGCCAACAAGGCCAGTCAAGGTCACTCACCATGCTGAAGGTGTGTGTGTGTGTGTGTGTGTGTGTGTGTGTGTGTGTGTGTGTGTGTGTTAACACAGTGGAGCACTACTTGCACTCATGCAGCAATCTCAGCAATGTGCAGTCCATGACTACCTTACATGCCACATTGAGGTCACTTTTGAGGAGCAAGTATGACACCATGTAGAGGGTTGGCCTTATAGCCTATAGGTGTATGGTAGATGTTTGGTGGCCTGGTATTCCCTGGTGGTAACCTCTGTGATGCCCCAGCTGCTGCATGTGCTGTGTGATGTGAATGATGAATGGAAGATTATGCACATTAATGGCCCTCACTGCGGGGAACATGAAACCTCAGGGTCAGGGGGGCAATGCATGCTTTAATGCCAGTATGTTGACAATACCCACACACTTACTGTACTGACAGATGGCAGGGGAGTGATGTGGGTGTTAGTGGTGGATAGTGCTAGCAAAAATGGATGTGCAGAGTTTCTACATAATGGTGGTCAATGTATGCGGTCCTGTGATGATGTGTTCCCCTGCTTATGTCTTTCAGGTGGGATGTACTGCAGATGCAACCCCCCCTTCTCAGACACTGAGACTGTGGCAATCATCAATGCCCTCAGACTCCATCACAGGGTACTGTTGGGAAGGAGATGGAAAAAGCTGCAGGAATACACTGTCCTGTGGGCAGAACTGGTAGCGACAGTCAAGAATGTAGGAGAATATGACAGGACCTTCAAACAGGTCCAACACCATGCCACAGACCTGGTGCACATGGCAAAGGGCTGCAGCTTTGGCCAGGGATTGTGCTGGCACAGGTGGAGGACCTGCTACTCAAGCACCACTCACAGCCACTGAAGAGTTCCTTGCAAACCTTAGTGCAACCACTGTCTCCCTGGAAACCATCACTGCATATGTCATGGAGGTGGGTGGCACAGAGTCAACAGCCGAGCAGTATGCAGGTAAGGCCCCTGTGGACATCACGTCAATATTGTAGCATTCATAGTGGCAGTCTTTGCATACCTGGATGCATATGTCAAGTCAAACTGCACTTGCGGGTTGGGTTTTGTTTTATACAGAAATGCACACCTATTATGGCTGTCAGCAATTTGGGTATTATCACAGCCTGTACTGTCCATATTCATGATTGCACATATTATTCTGTACCAATGCCACATGTATGTGTGCTGACAATACCTCTCCCCCATGTGCTGACAATACCTCTCCCCCACAACTATATAGGTCCCTCTGGTGTGGCTGGGGAACAGCAACTTGAAGCCAGTGAGTGTGGAACTGTCTTGTTGTGGCTCACCACTACCATAGGCATGTTGAGGGCAGCCAGGTTTCTATGCACACAACTGCTACATCTAGCCATATTGCAATATGTGCATGTTCACGTGTGGTGGGGTTAACTGCAGTGCATCACATTGGTCAACACGGGAGCCTATTCATAGGAGCTGTAACATATTGGCATGTATTGTTGTATAGCTGTTGCCACTGTAGATCACAGAGGTACATTAGTATTGTGTACATGGGTGCACTGTGTGTTGGGTGAAGGTCCATCACATACTGCCATTCTTCACATATCTCACAGGTGTATAGTAGTAGCAACATTAACTGGATGTAGCTGCACTGCATGCTGTTGAGGGCCTGTCCAGAGTGTATCTTTTGTGGTCCGAATGTGTGTTGTGCATGTCATCATTCAGAAAGTGTGGTCTGTATAATGTCTTTGTGCCACCTCACCTGCTTGTGTGTGTGTGTGTGTGTGTGTGTGTGTGTGTGTGTGTGTGTGTGTGCGCATCAGCAAAGATTATAGTGCAAGGTAGGAATTTACATATGTTGTCTTCCCCTCACAGATGAACATGGGGGTTGGGGTATCTCCCTCTCAGAACCTGATGCCAGTGTCTTATCAGTCTCTGATTATGATGGTGGTCATAGTGAGGCACATGTGGTGTTGTTGGGGGCTGAATCTGTAGCCCTGGTTGACATCCCACTTTCACCAACAGTGTCCCCACACATGGTTAGTATGCCCAACACATACCCAGCCCCAGCAGCCACAGATATTGGACAGTCGAGGGTGGTAGCATACAACAGGCTAGTGTGGCAACTATGGCATCTGTGAGTGTAAACACTAGCCATAGCCAGAAAGTTGGTGAGGTCCCACACAGGCAGATTGACAGGGGTACTCAAAGGAGGATTGCTGCCCATCCAGCCCCTGTCAGAGGTGTCACACGGGGCACAGGCACATTGTGAACGGTACACCAGATGGATGGTCAGGGTCATGGATGCAACACTACCTGCCATGTGTGAGTGCCGCCATGGCATTGGTGATGCCATAAATCTTTTTGCTGATGCTGTGGATAGACGGTGGGGTGAGACATTGTCAGTGCTCAACCATGCAATGTCTGTGCTTGAACATGTGGTTGGAGTAGGGTGTCAGACACATGGATACAGGTAATCAGCAACATCAGCTGAGAGCTCACGTGGCCATGCACATTCACACTCCCATAGTGGCAGTACCACCAGCACTACCAAAGGGAGGGTGCTGTACACACAGCAGGTCATTGGCACGTGGTCCTGGCCATTCTGCTGAGGGACATGGATCCAGCAGACAGGAGTCACCATCAAGCAATAGTACCACATCTGACCTTGGGTCTGGTGGTGCCACTGACACTCCTGGCAGATCGAGTTCATGTGTCCATGGCCGGAGATGGTGAACTGTACAACCTGCCATGAACGGTCCATGGCTGTCTAACAGACCCACATTTAGGGCTAGCACATGGGTTGACTGTGTGCATACACACACTCACACATCAGTATCACATGCAGGTCACCACCAGAGACACACAGCTCCTCTCCATGGCCCAGCTGAACACCACCCCTCCAGACACACACACGCACACAATGTCAACTGTATGGCCCAGGCTAGGCCGTTGGCAACCCCACACCACACCCTGTGCATGTGATGATACCTGTGCCACATTCCTGTTATCCATACCATTGATGCAGGGACATGCTAATAAGTGTCTGATGCACAGAGTGAATATATGCCAGTGTGTAGTGTAGTAATGTTATGCCATGTAAGGTGCTGTCTGCTGGCAATTATCATGAGTACATATCGAAGTGTATGTACCTTTCTGCCAGGATGCATTATTGCTACTAGTACTGCTGACTGTTGTCTCACATACCTTATTATGTTTCTTGTTCCAGGTGTCTGTGTACAGCCTGGGGAGCTGCTGACATTACCGAAGCTGAGTATGGTGGTGTGCAAACACAGTGACCTTTTTATCGCCAAAGTACAGCTGTATATGTTTACCTAGATGCATATGCGTGCAATTATGTGTGAGGGACAATGGGGATGGACAGTGTAACCTTGCATGCATACTCCTTGACACAGCCAGCTAGCCTTCATACATGTCACCTAGGTGTTCCATAGGACCATAGATACAAAGGAGGTTACTAGAGTACTGACCCTGAGTCCTTCACAAGCCTAGCCATTACTTAATCCCCAACAGTATCATCAAACAGCACCTGATGACCCTGCCATTGCTCAACACAGGTTGAACCACAAAGACAGATGCTTTTCTTCCCCCATCCACTCAACCTGGATGCAGTTGATGAGGGGGGTCTATATTAGAAGACCGAACGGTAAAAATAGTGAATGGCAAAACAGCAAAAAGACCAGACCTCAAACTTGCTATTGTGGGGGGGGGGCTGTACCCCCCACCCCACCACTAAATATATATGCCAACTCCAAGATCGGACTACAGTGAGGAAAGGGCAAATATTCCAATCTTCACTGTACCACAATCTGGCAAACAACACTTCAAGGTCCGGTCTTTTCACTGTTTTGCCGTTTGCTATTTGTACCATTTGGTCTTCTAATGTAGACCCTTGATGAGGGTATGCACAGTAATGTATATATACCACATCTGAAGAACCAGTAACGCCTTCTTCTTGGTTACAATCTGTTTAATTCCACAGCGAATTCCACAGCAAAATGAACAATGAACGTTTCACCATAAAATCTCCTAGCGCCTCGGCCGTAACAGCCTTTACAGAGTAAAATACAAGCTCACAGCATGCCTATCTATACAATAATCAACTTCAATTTATCAATCAATTAAACCATTTAGAGCAGAATATACATTTCTTAAAGCTAAAATAGAAGTTAAATAAAGCTCTGCCAACGACACTCTTTATTTAGCCCATAAGGCTGCATGCTGTTATATTTAACAATGAAAATTGATTCCTTTTTTCTTAATAAATATTTCAACAAATCATCACCAGTAAAATATCAAGAAATATGTTCCAAAACTGTTAGTTCCAAACTTTCAGTATTGCCCATATGTACTGTGTTAAAATTATGTGCTACGGGGCTTATTATTTTATTGTTTTTTATATCCCTAATATGTTCCTTTGTCCTTTCACTCAGACTTCTTTTACTTTCACCTATATAAAAATAATTGCAAGAAAACTTTATTGCATAGATTATTCCCTTTGTCGTACAGGAAAAACAATCCTGTGTTTCAAATTTTTTTCCATTCATTTTCTCAAATGTGGGCACTATATATTGACAAATAGAACATTTGCCACAAGCTTAAAGTATTTTGAGGGCTTTCCCACCCAGTAAACTTCAAAAATAACCTACTTTACAAGACTTGCTGATGTCTTTCACCTTAGAAGTATCTTTGGACACTCATCAGCCATATAAGCTCCATGGCACAGGTGATGAATGCGTTGTACTCTAGTACATACGTCTAGATATTTAGGGGTTCTAATCTCAGCACTGGAAACTGCATGTGTGTGTGTGTGTGTGTGTGTGTGTGTGTGTGTGTGTGTGTGTGTGTGTTTGTAGGTTAAAGTATTTTGAGGCCTTTCCTACCCAGTAAACTTGCAATTGCCCTACTTTACAAGCCTGCTGATGTCATTCACCTGAGAAGTACCTTTGGACACTCTTCTGCCTTATAACTCCATGGTGCATGTGATAATGGCATAGTACTGTAGTGCAAATAATCAGAGAGGTATGGGGTTCTAATCTGGTGACTGTGTGTGTGTGTGCTGGCTCAACAATTTTGAGGCCTGTTCCACCCTTGTGCCCTCCATTCCATTACTCTACAAGGCCTGCTGATGTCATTCATCTTAGAAGAACATTTGGACACTCTTCAGCCCTGTAAGCTCTGTGGCACATGCAATAACGATGTAGTACAAATAACTAGCTAGGCAGGTGTTCTGATCTCAACACTGGTGACTGTTTCTATGTGTGTGTGAGACCCATTTCCTCTGTGTGTGTGTGTTGGTTGTAGCATTTTGAAGCCTGTTCCAACCTAGTGCCCACCCATTGCATTAATTTACAAGGCCTGCTGATGTCATTCACCTTAGAAGTACTATGGCACTTCAGCCCTATAAGATCCATGGGATGTGCAATGACGGCATAACACTATAGTATAAATAAGATAGGTAGGGGTTCTAATCTCAGTGCTGACAGCTGTTTGTGTATGTGCACGACCCATATCCCCTCTCTGTGTGTGTGTTAGTTGTACCATTTTGAGGCCTGTTCCACCCTGGTGCCCCCCATTGCATTACTTTACAGGGCCTGACCATGTCACCAACCTTAGATCCACTGCTGGACACTTTCTAGGCATATAAGCTCTGTGGCAAATGCAATAAGTAGGCAGCACTATAGTACATACAAGTAGGTAGGTTTGGGTTTGAATCTCAATACAACCAACTATAGAACTGTGTTTCTGTGTGAAGCATACCCCCTGTGGCTGTTGTGTGTGTTGGTTATACCATTTTAATGTGTGTTGACCCCCTTCCCAAGGATTACTTTAAAGTGCCTGTGGTTGTCATCCACCTTACATGCACCATTTTAGACTCTGCAGGCCATACCACTCATCTGTACAGATGTATACAGAATGTCTAGATGTTTGCAACATATATGTTGCCCATGTCTCCTAAAAATGGGGTTTTATTACAAATAATTGGCAAATATGTGACAGTTGCCATAGTTACACATGTCAGCTTCAGACGTCATATCCGCCTGAAACATCATGGTGATGCAAAGTCTGCAACCCTATCACTTGTCCAGGTTTGTAAGAGCAATATCTGAGAGCAGTCACTATTTTGGGTGGTTTATCCCACCATTCATGAAGGCATTCCCAAGATTAATTGGTGTAGGAGGTTGTGACTTATGTCCCTGGCATATAATTTTTGTGGTGCATGCAATATGTATGTAGCACTATAGTACATACAAGTAGATAGGTAGGGGTTGTAATCTGACCATTGTCAATTGCGTGAGTTTATGTGTTTCTGCATGCATATCCCCTGTGGGTGTCTTGCCTGTGTGTATGCAGTGGTTATACAATTCTGTGTGCTTGGTCCGCCCTGTTAACTCCTCCATTGCCAACATACTTACGGCCTCTGCAGATGTCATCCACCTTACAAGCACAGTTACACATTTCCTAATACAACGGCACTGTGGCACATGCAATAGTTATGTCAGTCTGTATTCTACATAACTAGATAGGTAGGTCTTCTAATCAGGGAAGTATCAACTCTGTGTGCATGTGTGTTTCAATGTATGGCCCCATTCAGCAGTGTGTGTGTGTGTTTCAGATGGCTCCACCATGTTAAGGGCCTTGGAAACCCCCACTGGCAATCCTAACAGCACCTGCAATTGTCACCCACTTGAATAGTGGTGGCAGACACTGCAACATTAAAGTAGCTTTGTGGTGCTTTTGTTATGTATATAGCAGTATCATTTGTAAAACTTGGCAGGTAGAGGTTCTACTATCAACAAGGGCAGGTCATGAGTGTGTGTGTGTGTGTGTGTGTGTGTGTGTGTGTGTATGTGTGTGTATGTATGTACATCCCCTTGCAACACTCTGTGTTATGGACAGCATCATACCTCAACTTCTCACAGAAAGACAGCTGGTGAAAGCTGTATGGAAAAGTGGAGCAAAGACCAAACATTCAGCACAACTTTCACATATTGCTATGACACGCATGGAAAGTAGATACCAGAACAGGTTGTGCATTTGAATGCACTTTCCAAATGGTATGTGTTGTTATATGACAATATCCGTCATTAATCTGTAATGTTAGTGGGTTATGATTTTCAAACAGTTTGCAAGAAAACCACAATGCTATGACAAATGGAGGTCAAATTTGTGTCAAACATCTGGAAAATCTGCAGACATGTGTAAAGGTTACAGGTATGGCCACCATCTGTACCACCCTGCAGACTGCAGTCCATGTTTGCCAATGTGTGACCGGTGATAACTGAAACAATAAAGAGGTCCCAAGAGTGTAGGACAACAAACATTTCATACAGTTGTCTACTAATTGCATAGAGCAGTTATTGCACATCAGAAGCACTGTCATGTTATAACAAATAGCGTAAGCTATGGTAATGTCACTCAAATAAGGTATCAGAGTAGCAAAGCAAAGGAAGTCATGTGTGTTGCAATTGCCATGAGTATGGTATGTCCTGCCAACTGTCACGTTACTAGAAGACGTGTCACACAGTCCACATTTGATAAGATGGCAACCACAATCTGTGTCACCTATGTGTGTGCAATATGTAGACATGTGAAGGCGCTGTGACTACCTGCTGCCCCCAATTACCCACATGTATATAGGCGTGAATGCTAACTACCACCACCCACATACATAGGTACAGCCTAAGGCTGTGTCAACTGTAAGTATTGTTCAGTCTGTCATTGAGCCAGAAACCACTGTAAACATACTGCAATGGGCCATACAGTGGGTGTGGAATGGTGTCAAGATCCTGGGCTCAAGCTGAATGCAGACAATAGTGTCAGCATGCCCTAGGGCAAGGACATGTCCCCAGTATTTCCCACATTAGCAACAACCCCATAAGTACACAGACTGTGATGACAGACCTGGGTATTCAGGATAGGAGTGATGTTGCATTCAGGCAACAAGTAGTGGCAGTGGGCAGGAATTGCTTGTATGTGGTTCACCACATAGGTAAAGGGACCCCATCCAGACATAAAGGTTTACATTACATCTGAATAGTCCTCAGTCAGTAAAACATTACATTAGCAGCATGACTGGTCTGCTATGCTCCTATGCAGACATCTGCAGAAACTGTAAAGTCTATGTTAGCACCCACAAAGTTCAGCCACAGCCACAACACCTGTTCCATACAGACAGCCTGTAATCAGTACTGCCCCACTGGTCACCAGTCAGGTTGTCTACAAGTTTCTGTAGCATGCCTAGATGGCAATGTTGTGCTCAGCCCTTGAACAGCTGCCCCATGTACGAGAGTATAATTCTGTGTGCATTCCCAGCATGAGAGGCCTGACTCACATATGAGATAATAGAAACATATGCTGGAGAGTCAGGTTTGGCTCCCAGAGGCTGCCCTGTGTCAGGACTACACTGCCCAAACATGTCAAACACATTACTGTGCATAGTTGAACCACACTGATAAAGAATAGATATATACCACGTCTGAAGAACCAGTAACGTAAAAATACTTTAACCTACAAATACACCCAGACTTGCCAGGGCTGAGATTAGAACCCCTGCCTATCTACTTGTATATACTATAGTGTGATGCATTTATTACATGTGCCACAGAGCTTAGAGGGCTGAAGGGTGTCCAAAGGTACTTGTAAGGTGGATGACATCAGCAAAGCTTGTAAAGTAGGGCAGTTTTGAAGTCTACTGGGTGGAAAAAGCTTCAAAATACTTTAACCTACACACACACACACACACACACACACACACACACACACACACACACACACACACACACTCAAGGCAGGTGAGGTGAGATTACAATCTCTACCTGACTACTATTACACAATGGAAGTCACCTTCATACTAGCAAGTGCTTTTCAGGGTGTCTCTCCTCTCTCTCTCTCTCTCTCTCTCTCTATCTCTCTCTGTTTCTCTCTCTATCCATCTCTGTCTGTCTCTCCCTCCCCCTGTCTCTGCCTGTCTATATATTGATATGTTTGTATATGTTACCTGTAGATATATATATATATATATATATATATATATTTATATACATGCCTATCACACTCAACAGAAGCAGATATATCACATATGTGCCACCTCCAGGTAGCTGCTGGTAATCCTGTCTGATGGGGGTGGGGAGACACAGTTAAGGTGCACCTAGCTGTGTGTATGTGAAGACATATCTGGACAACAGAGTTGTGCAGTCAGATGTGGGTCTTTACATGGGCTGTAATTCTCTAAGTATAGGAGCATGCCCAGTAAGGCCTTCAATAGTAAGAGCTGGACTACATTCCAGAGGTAGCTGTAGTCCAGTTCCAGGATTTTGTGTGCTAAAGTTGAATGGCTGATGAAGCTGTGTAAACAGTCCAACATCTCAGTGATATACTGTGTGAGGAATCTCCTGGCCGTGTGCTATCCTTATTAACTGAGCCGTATCCTGGTGTGGGCACAGAGTGCATTGGACTGAGCAGAATTTTACATAATATGTGTGGTATATTCTACATAGCACTGTGATTTCCTGGTATGTGAGTGGCAGATCAGTATAGAGTTATGTGAGGGAGCACTGACATTTGTTTACTGACCCCATGCACTGCAGGGAACTAGGTTACAGTAGAAATTGTTCTAGTGCGCACATTCTATGTTTGTCTGGCCAGTGGTTCCCCTCCCCCTTACATGTGTCTCTTTGTCCTTCTGTAGTGCAGTGACAGCCTTTGTCCATGGTTGCTGCTGTTATGTATTTGTATTTATGGTGTGAGTGGGGTACAAGTAGTAACATCACACACAGGGTTACAGACCTCACAACTCTGGCTGTACCTGTTTAGTGGGGTGCGCATTATTGTGCCTCATAGATCTGCTGTTGTCCTCAGACAGTTTGTGTTGCACTGTTATTGTCAGGGTTCAGGTTAGTCATAGCTGTCAGACTCTTACAGCTGGATATCTGGACAGGTCCATATAAAACAGTCAGACACAGGCCCAGACATGGAGGCAGGTTCTTAATATTGCTCTTCCAAACGTACACAGTTGATGGAATGGTTTTGTATTAGTCTGCAATTACTTTCGGGGATGACAGCTGCATCTCTACTGTCTGTCATTGCTGTTTTCACATCAACCTTTATTGGTTTGCCAATAGTTTGGCAGGTAGATGTAATGTTATGACAAGCAGAACAGATATATGAGGAATACATATGGGCATTCTGTGACACCCTCTCATTCCACAGGTATGGATGGTGGCCCACTTACTTGTTGTCAGTAATGACACAGTGACATGGCAGTCTTTATATCCTGGCACTTGACTTGTCACAGCCTGCTGTTGTAGTAGGCACTGTGTAGGTTACTCAGGCCTTTGTACTATCCATATGTGTGGCCCTCTGTCCCTCCATTGTCCAGCTTTCCTGCAGTAACAAATATTGAGTTCTGGCCAGTGTATAGAACTCCTACCATTGGCATAGTTGACATGCAAAATAGCTGGCGCAGTCAGTCTCAAAACATGGTCCCGGACAACTACAGCACTGTACTTAGACCATTAAGCCATAACAGCCACCAATAAGTGATATTGACTTGCTGTCACTATTAACTACAAGCATACTTAGCACATTGACCCCTGCATATTACAGAAATAGAATACGTTATCAAGTTGATTGTGACAGCTGTGGCAATGTGTCACCTGCTGCTATCACCTTACAGATATAGATGTTACTGCAGTTCTATGTGAACACAGGTGGGTTGAGGGGAGGGGGCATACCTCTCAAGTGTACACATCTTCACAGACTGTGCAGACGTATAGCTCATAATTTGGGCCCATGTGTCATAATATTGTGGTTGTGTGGCAAATAATGGTGAATATGTTACAGACTGGGGTTAAAAAGTAATGACAGATGTGAGTTTTAGACTTCTTGACCTTCAGAGACTTCATGCTACTGCAACATCTATTATTCTATCAACTTTCCATGTTTGTGAGTGCAATATTTATGACTTGTCCCTGTTGTATGTGTCGCCTCCTATCCCTCCATTGACCAGCTTTCCTGCAGTAAAAAATACTGCCTTCTGGACAGTGCATACAACTCCTACCATAGGTGTAGATGACATGCAAAATAGCTGGCATGGCCAGTCTGGAACCACAGGCCTGTACTTAGACAACTAAACCACAATAGCCACCAGTAAGTGGTGTTTACTTGCTGACACTATTAACCACAAACATACATAGCACATAGGCCCCTGCATATTGCAGAAATGGAACAAGTGTATCTGACATGCAAAATAGCTGGCAGGGCCAGTATGGTACCACAGACCCTGTCAACCACAGTCCTATACTTAGACCACTAAACCACAACAGCCAATAGTAAGTGTTATCTACTTCCTGACAGCATTAACCATGCACAGACATAGCACACTGACCACTGCATATTGTGGGCATGGAACAAGTTAGCAAGTTGATTGAGACAGCTGTGGGAATGTGTGGTCTGCTGCTATTACCCTACAGACATAAATGTTACTGTTTTTCTATGGGTTCACGGGTGTGTTTGTGGGAGGGGGGCATACCACTCAACTGTACACATTTGCACAGACTGTCCAGATGTTTGCTTTACATTTTGGTTCCAATTAGCATAGTATTGTACTTGTCTTGGAGAATACTGGCATATCACGAAAGAGCAAAGGTTAGAAAGTAATGACAGACATTTGAGTTTCAGACTTCTTTCCCTTCAGAGAGTTAATGCAACTGCAAGACCTGCTGTGATATCACTGTGTAAGTTTGTAAGATGAATATTTCATCATTGTCCCTATTTGTGGTTCTTTGCCACACATTTCTTTATGTCTTTGTACAACTGATTTGCTGGGAGAGGCTGAGAGGTGTGTATGAGACTCCAACATTGACATCCATGCATGTGAACTATGACCCCACAGTTTGTTAGTCCTCCACATATACTGCAGTGGGTTTTGTCACCTAGGGGACTACTGCACATTCTGGGGAAGCCAGTATTTGTCGACATTTCCTATTGTCCTACATAGCTGTCAACTGTCTGCTGCTATCCCAATAGGCCACATCATTCTCTTACATACATGCAGCGATAACATTGATATGCTACCACAATGTACTACTCCATTCATTAATTGTTAAGAAGATTGACTTACCTTGTGCCTGCAGCAGTTGTGAGGACAGTGCTTCAGGGCTGACTGTCAGATGCACGCAGTACTCAGCCTATACATGGTAAGGTACAGGTAGTGTGATGTGTGGCATCTTTTTACTATGTGTACTATGAGTACAGCTGCTGATTCTGTTTCCATCACAGCAGCTGATGTTGCAGATACGACTACTTGTAATAATGTTGTGTCTAATCAGAGTAATAGTAGGATCGAAAATACAGGGGCTGTCTTTGAAAAAGAGCCAGTGGTTTCAGATGCATTGACTGCTTTTAACGATAGTACACAATCTGGAGTACGGCCAAAGGCCAGATCGTCGCAAAACCATTTTCTGGATATGTTACCGGTGCAGGTGAAGAAGAAGGGCCCATGGAAACGTTCGCTCAGCGACGACAGAGACTTTCAGAAGAAAAGACGGACTCTAGATTGACTCTTTATAAGTATGATGATATTGTTTTTAATTTATCTTCACGCCGTTTAACTGAATGTGAAATGACAGTATTGAACAAGGGATTATCATTTGTCCCTAGTAAGCAGTGTACTTATCAAGATGTCCTTTTGGAAATTATGTCTTTTTGTCGTAATTTAATGTTGAGTAAACTATTTGGTAGCAATGCTAACGCTCAATCCATTCTGAGAAAGCCTAGCAGTTTTGTACCGGCTTTAACACCGGCCCTACAGTTGTTTATTAATCAGTGTGATCATGATTTAATAAGTTACTTTCAGCAGAGTGATAGAGACAGATATTATAATTTAACAAGTGAACAAAGATTGGCTTTGGCCAACCTTAGTGAGTATACTGATGTCACTATTAAAAAGGCTGATAAAGGGGGTTCGGTGGTTGTTTTGGATACGGATTGGTATATTAATAAATTAAATGCGTTATTATCAGATGTACGGACATATAACATCGTTAATCCAATAGATGTGAGAAGAATTAGAAGTTATGTACTCACCATAACGTTCCATCTGAGTAGGTGACTTCATTCGGATGCAACCTGTGGGTATCGGATCCGACCTCGGATCCGAGCCGCAATCAAAGCTTAGGCTCCGAGCTCCTAGCTCCTCCCTCTTACCCATAACCCCTTGCCAAGCCCTGACTGACCTCAGATTGAGTTTGCCTCAAATACTGACCACAGTATAGCAAAAACAGCATAAATACTCGCTCTATAAAGGTCAGGGGGATGGAGGGGGGGATGGTTGCATCCGAATGAAGTCACCTACTCAGATGGAACGTTATGGTGAGTACATAACTTCTAAATCTGAAGTAGGCAGACTTCATTCGTCTGCAACCTGTGGGACAGAGTCCCTAGCTACCTGAATCTTCATGGAAGGATGTTCCGGAGCACCGCTGAGCCAAAGGATGCTCTTCCTCTAGAAACAACATCCACCTTGTAATGAGAAATAAAAGTATGAGGCGAGGCCCAAGTAGCTATCATCCAAGGAAACACGGGACTTAAAGGCGGCTGCCTAGTAGAATGAGCCGTAACCCTCTGAGGAGCAGGTCTGCCTGAAGTGTCATATGCCTGCAAAAAGCAATTAGCAATCCATTTAGACAGAGTGACTTTGGACACCGCTTTACCCAGAGCAAATTTAGACAGCTGATCTGATTTCCTGTGGCCAGCTGTCCTGTTAATATAAAAACGTAATTGTCTATGAACATCCAATGAATGCAATTTGTATTCCCCTTTGTTTGAATACTTGGGAAAAAAGACAGGCAAATTGATTGACTGGTTAATATTGGATTCAGAAGAGACGGATTGGTCCTGAGGCACACCCTATCAGGGAAGAAAGAAAGATAAGGCGGTTTGACACAAAGAGCCTGAAGCTCAGACACCCTTCTGGCTGAAGTGATAGCTACCAGAAAGACAGTCTTCCAGGAAAGGAATTTTAAATCAGCAGAAGCTGCAGGCTCGAAGGGAGGAGCCGTGAGGGCCTGCAGGACTAAAGACAAATCCCAAGGCGGTACAACCTCCTTAACTGGAGGCCTTAATAAAAAAACTCCCTTGAGAAAGGATTTGCATAATTCGCTGTCATAAGGGGAGCTGTGTCTTGTCCAATGTGATAATGCGATATAGCCGCCAATTGTACTTTAATCGTGGAAGAGCTGGCCCCTTGATGAAAGAGGTCCGTTAGAAATTCTAGCACCGCAGAGATAGGTGCTGAAAAAGGATCCACCGTTCGCTGCTCTGCCCATAAAGAGAACCTCTTCCATTTACTCCGATAAACCTGTCTGGTAGAAGGTTTATGAGCAGCCACCAAAATTGCTTTGACCGGTGAAGAGATACCGGGAGTCCTAATTAAGGTTGGAATTGGAGCAGCCAAGCTGTCAATTTCAGGGTCCGATTGGGAACAGGCATTCCCAGCGGGTGAGAGATGAGATCCGAAATTGGATCCAGAATCCATGGTGGATTGACTTTGTGAGACCACACGAAGGGGAACCAAGGTTGTCGAGGCCAGAATGGGGCAATGAGAATCATTCTGCTCCCCAAACTGTTGGCTTTCTGCAGAAACCTCTGCATCAGAGGAAGTGGGGGGTAGGCATAAAGAAGACCGGGAGGCCAAGCATGCACCAGAGCATCCTCGAACTCCCCTGGTGGGGGAAGTAGAGCGAAGAAATTGTCGCATTTGGCGTTTGAGGGAGAAGCAAAAAGATCGCAACAGGGTTGCCCCCAAACGGCAAAAATCTTCTTCGCTACCTGAAGGTTTAGGGACCACTCGTGTGGGGAAAGGATGGTGCGACTGAGTTTGTCCGCAAGGATGTTGGACTTTCCCGGAATGTGCGTTGCTATCAGAAAGCGTTTGGTGGAAATTGCCCATTCCCAGACTCTCATGGCCTCTCGACAAAGGGGATAAGACCTGGTTCCTCCCTGCTTGTTGATATACCAGACTACGGACATGTTGTCTGTCTGAATATAGTCCCTGAAGGAAGAACGTGGTGAAGTGCTTGCAACGCTAGTAGCACCGCCCTCATTTCCAGGACATTTATATGCAATGATGTCTCTATGGGATTCCACGTGCCTTGGACAATCTTTCCCAGAATGCCCCCACCCGAGGCAAGCGTCCGTGGTCACTGTGGCTTGGGAAATGCAGCAAAAGGGTCTTCCTACTAGGGGCTCCGGAGAAAGAAGCCACCACAGAAGGGAGTCCCTGCACGCTTTGCTGATCGCAATCAGATCGTTTAGAGACGAATAAAGAGGAGACCACTGAACTTGAAGAGTCCATTGGAGAACCCGCATGCGCGCGCGGCATGAATTAGAAGCGGGATAGCTGCCGCCATAGAACCTAGGGCCCTCAGGACCGAAGCTGCAGTTGGTGATGATTGAAGGATTGCTGTCACATGACACCTCAGGCTGACGATACGATCTGGGGTGAGGAAGGCTCTCATTGATCCGGTGTCTAGTCTTCCTCCTATGAAATCTATAATTTGGGTTGGATTCAGGAAAGATTTCTCCCAGTTGATCGTTATGCCCAGCCTTGGTGCTAGTTGCAGGAAGTAATCCCTGGCTGAGCACAGAAGATGCCTTGATGATGCAGTCAGGAGCCAGTCGTCCAGGTACGGAAAGACCTGTAATCCCTGGAGCCTCAGGTGGGCCGCTACCACCGTTAACACCTTGGTAAACACCCTGGGGGCTGAGGTGAGACCAAAGGGAGGACCCTGAACTGATAGTGACTGGCTCCCAGCCGAGGCGAAGAAACCTCCTGGATCGTCTGTCCATTCGAATGTGGTAGTACGCATCCTTGAGGTCTATGGAACACATCCAGTCGTTCTCCCTCAAAAGGGGGAGTATAGATTGTAGGGTGACCATCCGGAACTTTTGCTTGGTTACTGACAGGTTCAACAGGGAAAGGTCTAAAATTGGTCTTAAGTCCCCGTCTTCTTTGGCACCAAAAGAACCTGGAGTAAAACCCCAATCCGGCTTGATCTGGGGCGCTGGATGGCTCTTTTTCTAGCAGCTGCTGGTCGGGTGGAACATCTGGGAGGCTGCGAGATTTGGGATCTTGATTAGGGGTATTGAATATCCTCTGGATATGAGTCAAGCCCAACTGTCTGTTGTTATGGACTCCCAAGAAGTCAGGTGCATCGAAACCGCCCCGACTGCCTCCAGAGACGGACAGCCGGGCAACCCTTCAGGGCTGCTGCGTGGGTCTCTCAGAGAAGGTTCTCTGGACCCAAAATTGCCAGGAGCCCCTGCCTCTGGCACGACCTCCCGTCCTCCTCTGCCACGGAAGGACTGGTTATCCGGAGCAGGTTGGGACTGCTGCGACTTCGGAACCACATCTTCTTCTGTCCCTTTTGGTTCTTAGAGAAGGACCTCTGGGGAGCTGAGAAGCGGACTCCGGCGGCAGACAGCGTCTTCCCGTCCTTTTCGCTCTGGACAAGTGTCTCGAACAGTCTTGCCAAATAAGGCAGAACCATCGAAGGGCATTCGAAGGTCGCCTTAAAGGGCTCAGCAAAATCACAATGGCGGAGCCAGGCCTGTCGCCTCATGACAAGGCCTCCCTCAGTAGCATGAGAAAGCAGCCGCGAAGTATTGGATACAGATCTAAGAGTGGCCATTCGGTGGAATAAACCTGCTTATCCTCACTCGAGATGGACTCGGGAGATGCAGCGTACTCTTTAATCAGATCTCGCTGCATCCTGATAACGTGCGCCATGTAGTTCAGCGCTCTCAAAGAGAAGGTCGCTGAACTAAACACTCGCTTCCCAATTCGATCCATCGCACGGGACTCCTTGCCCGGAGGATGGACGGAGGGACTCTCCTGGGCCAATTCCCTCTTCGTGGCTGCAGCCATCATCATGGCATCTACTGGGGGACCCTTACTCCAGTGGGTGCGGTCTGATGGAGGAGAAAGGATGCGGTCCGGTCGTTTTGGGATAGGCTCAATGGTGTCCGGATCCTTCCACGCCCTGATAGATATAAGATCTACCAGGGGGTCAGCAGGAGGACAGCCAAGAGGTAGAAGGGCCCGCCTCGAATGCCTCCAAGAACACAGACTCGTCCGAAGAAGCCTTGGGGGCAGACCACCCCCCCCTGATCCTTAACATCTCCATGATGTCTCCAAATGAGACGTCTTCAGGGGTGACCTAGGGAGCCTTCCCTTCATCCAAGTCCGTGTCTTCAGTGACGGACTCAGGGGAGTCCATGTGCCTCCTCTTGCACTTGCGCTTCCGAGGTACTTCATCGGGGCTGTCCGAGGAGTACTCTTCAGCAGATGGATGTTCCAAGGGAACCACTTGGGACATCAAGGCGGGCTGTCCCTGGGACCGGCTGGTGGGGGCCTGGCCCAACTGCAATGGAGTGCGGGTGGAGCCGTGGCAGGGACCGGGGTCCGGATGTCCTCGACAGTGCCCTTTCCATAACGTTGAAAGCCGAGGGAGCCAGCTTCTCTAAGCCCGAGCCGACCCCCACTCGGATCCAACGACGGATCGGAGTCGGAGCGAAACCGCCGGATCCGAGACCAGTGTGCTCTGACCTGGACGGAGCGAAGACACACCAGCTCCCTCGGATCCGAGGCTCGGCCTCGGCTCCGAGAGGTCGGGTCCGGCACCAAGCACTCAAGGGATGGGACGGATCCGAGGTGCTCCGACCTGTCGGATCCGAACCACCCCCGGATCCAAATCTGCACGGCGCCGACAGCTCCGAACCCAAGGTATGGGTCGGAGAAGGAGCTACTGGGGCGAAGCCCCTCCCGGTTGGGGGGGGGCTACGAGCACTCCCATTTGCACTTGGGCCTGGATGAATTTCCTCATCATCCGGTCCATATCCGCTTCACTCATGGAGAAAGTCGATCTAGAGGAGGCCACCGAAGCGGACCTAGAGAACCGCCTCGGTGACCTCCTGGAAGGGCTAGCCTCCTCCTCCTCGGGTCCAGGAGAAAATCGAGGAGAGTGGAGCCGAGAAGGAGGAAGGCTAGAAGGCACAGGGGAAGCCCGCTTAGATGGAGGAGCCGAGCTGGAAGCTTCAGCTCTCCTCTTGTGGTGCTTATCCCTGTGCCTCCTTCTGTCTCTCCTACTAGAATCCTTCCCTCCGGCATTTTAAGGGAGGTTGAGTCCCAGCCGGGAAGAACTCACAGCAACAAGTTGCTGACTGGAGAGCAGAGGCAAGCAGTATCTGGGGTAAAGACCCGCCAGCACTAACTTCGACCTCCGTTCCTAAGCCGGGGTTGAACCCTGCACAAATGGTACAACCAGAAGACAGGTGTTCAACCCCAAGGAGTGTGGCCATCCGCTGGGGACAGCTTATGGCCACACTTTCGAAAATACAGCCTTAGGGGCTTCAGACATGACACCTAAGGCCTAAACACACACACACACACAAACAAACAAACTACGAAAAACCCGAGAAATTTTTAAAATAAAGAGGGAGGGAAAGCCTGAAATACACACAATACACACAATACTAACTATATTTAAACCAAAAAGGGAGAATTTAAACAATTTTCCTGTCAAAAACTACTTAGCTTTGAAACCACGCTAGGAGCTCAAGAATTCCGTTGCTTCTTGAAAGCGGCAAACGAAATCTGAGGTCAGTCAGGGCTTGGCAAGGGGTTATGGGTAAGAGGGAGGAGCTAGGAGCTCGGAGCCTAAGCTTTTGAATTGCCGGCTCGGATCCGAGGTCGGATCCGATACCCACAGGTTGCAGACGAATGAAGTCTGCCTACTTCAGATCTATTGATAGGGTTCATAATAGACTACGGGGTTTATGTGATAGTATGTTGATTACATCGCAGCAATTAGATTTTTTACTTATTGACAAACCGTTAACCCCTGTGTTTAAAGCTCTTCCTAAGGTACATAAGAGCTTGATTGACCCACCCCTTAGACCGATAGTATCGGGCAGGGGGTGGGTCACTGAGAACATATCCATATGGTTAGAAGTAACTCTAAGACCATTTGTAGAATCAATGGAGCATGTTCTAGTAGATACAGGTCAATATTTAACGTTAATTGGCAACATAAAACAAGAAGATTTGACAGGGGATTATTTGATGGCCACTTTGGATGTCAATAATTTATTCACAGTAATAAATAATGACTATGGGTTACTGGCAGTTAAGACGCTTCTAGATACTTTAGGGCTTCCACACACCAAGGTAGAGTTGATTGTGGAATTATTGACTCTAGTATTGGAAAATAACATCTTTCAGGGGACAGACAACATATACAGGCAGGCACAGGGGATAGCCATGGGCACCCCCTGTGCCAATACATATGCTAATCTTGTCTTATCCCATTGGGAGAAGGTACATGTCTTTTGTGATCATGTTTGGAAAAAACAACTGTTTATGTATCTGCGTTTTGTAGATGATATATTTGTTTTGTGGAAGGGGGCCAGTGAGGATTTGTATAAGTTTATTGATTATCTTCATACTATCACTACTTTCTTTAGATTTAGTGTGAAGACTTCAAGAGAAGCAATTGACTTTTTAGATGTATGTCTGATTCAAAACAATGATGGCTTTTCTTCGAAATTGTTTCGGAAAGAGTGTTGGAGGAACACTTTGTTATCATACGATAGCATGCACCCTAGGCACACCTTCCCAAATGTGGTACAGAGTCAACTGAGTAGAATCTCTAGGATTAGTACAGATAATACACAGTTTGAGGAGGAGATTCAACACCTCAGTGCCTGTCTTTCCAACAGGGGTTACAATGAGAAGATGGTTGGTGACATCGTAGTGAAAAATAAACCATTTAGGCAAAACAAATATAGACCTTGGTTAGATCTGAAACACAATGTAGGTGAAAGATCAGCAGATAATGTCCCTAGGTATGATGGTCACAAGTTGGCGCTCACATATGGTAGTGATGCTAGAGGAATCTGTGACATCATACGGAAGAATTGGAATATAATTGCCAGTGATGAAGGTTTGAGAGAAATGGTGGGAGATCGTCCTCAGTTTATCTACAAAAGAAATAGGAATTTAAAGGATATGTTATGCAAGGAAAGAAAACAGCCTGTGAGTGTGAGATCTAAGGGGACAGTGGGGACAACTCCTTGTGGATCCTGTAAGGCTTGTGGATACATTAAAAAAGGGGTAGAGTTTAGACACCCTACCAATGGTAGGTTGTTTTTGTTTAGGGGTAAGGCGACTTGTAGGACCACTGATGTAGTCTATATAGCTGAGTGCTGCTCGTGTTCGAGTTTTTATGTTGGAAAGACCAATCAAATGCTGAAGGTTAGAATACTTCAGCACTTATCTAATATAAGGAATAAAGAAGAACACAATGCCTTGTATAGGCATGTTAGAGATTACCCCACACATAAATTTACATTTAGAGTCATGGTTAATCTAAGGTTGACCCATAGGGGGGGTGATATAAAACTGAATACTGAGTTAGCTGAGTCTAGATGGATCCTTGAGTTAACAGCACATAGGGATCCAGGGCTAAATGATGTAGTCCCCCTTAAGCCTACATTAAGCAAAAGGCGGGTTTTTTATTGAAATCTGATTGGCTATTGTGTTTTTTAAAAAGGAGTTTTTAATGTAAATGTTTTTATCTGATGAAGGGCAAATAGCCCGAAAGCGCTCATATTGTATTGTTTGTTCTGTGGCAATAAATTGCATTTTATATTTTATCTTGTCAGCAGTATCCAGCTACGTTATTTTGTTTTGCTTTGGATTATTCGTACGTTAGCTGGGTTTTGGCAGAGCAACGACCTTTGTATTTTGGATTTTCAACACAGATACCCATGCTCCACAAGTGGCACAGTACAAGGGGGAATAGTTGGGGAGAACAGGACTGAGAGACCTATATCAGCTTACCCATCATAGCGAAGAAGGCACCTCTCAGCTAACCATAATGGTGACACATGCAGAAGTACAAGCGCATTCCCACAGCAATAAGCCTAGTGTGCCTGAAATGTATAGTGCTGTGGTGCTTAGCCCAGAAGGTTGTGTGTGCCAAGTGGTGCAAATGCACCTCCACAGAAGCAGCAATTATGGAGTGTGCAGGCTGCTGAGGGGGCAACAAAAGGAAGGTTACATGATCAATAGACTGACACACTCTGTAACATCCACCCTCACCCCATCTGTTGAACAAATGGGGCTGTAGAGCTTTCACCCTGATGGAAGTCAGTTGAGTGCAGAAAGCAGGATTACCGGACAGGTCCTGTGGACCGCACCCCCCAAAAAAACTTCCCTTTAAAGTTCTACTCTTTTAATATACATCGCCTATTCTTCCACACTAACAGCAAGACATGTCGACTATCCGGTATGGTTTGTAATTTTTTGACTGTTCGTCTCTGCAACAACAACAAACTGAAGAACCAAACCAGCAAATGGAACAAGCAGGCACGATGTAGAAATACACCACTTTAATAGATCAAAAACCACAGATAAAACAATATTCCACCAGTGAAGTGCTTTCTTCCCCAACTGCAAGGGACTTCAACAGAACCTCATCATACTCACTAACTGGCTACTAGTAATAGTTAAGGTCTTGCTGTGAACACTTTCATTTGTAATCATTAGTTTCATTATTATACAAAATATTGGTGCTGCTTTCTGATAAATCTCTTCTTAAGACAAAGTTAGTCTGTATTACTTTAAATTCATTGATAAAAACACAAACATTATAAGTCATTTAATGTATATTATCTGAATATGAAAAAATCAGTTTATACCAGATTATTGGAAATCCATTACATGTACGGTGTTGCACCTGATTTTTTTTTATCTCTTTAGGATGGCTGAAATGTCTCAAAAGTGCTGGCACAACAGCAAAAGTATGATTGTGATAGGGGCACAACTTTAATCACTTTTTAATGACATTAGTAAAAGATAATCAAGTCATGTATAAATTGACAGAGGTTTGTTTTACAAGTATTTGCAAGTTATTTGATTGTCACTATAAATATCAAAAAAAGCTATCTCCAACTGTATTTCAAAGATCACTGTTAGGTTCATAGGTGTATATGTATATGTATGTAGTAGGTTAATGACTGCCAGGGGCTTTAAAGGTCTGTCAGAGCTGAATCTAAGGATGGCTTGTATGCCTGGCATAGATCACTTCTCAGTAACTTGTAGGAGACAGAGTATAGAGATGGGGCCTTAAGGCAATCCATATAAGACAATATCTTTATATATATTTATATATATTTTCCTGGTAAGGGAAATAGGGAATCTTTGTGGGCATTCCACTTTTTGCATATGTATGGTCGGGTACATGCCGAAGGGGGCATTATATTCAATGATGGGTCTGATAAGGGTTGAATAAAGTGACACTTTAACTTCCTTGGACCTGGATGTCATGCCCTTTAGTTGGGCAACATAGAATAATTTTCTTACTATCTTGGCCGCACATTGGTCAAAAGTCAAATTACTGTCTACATATGTTCCCTGATCCATGATTACAGGCCAACTTTTAGTGGGTGTCTTATCGATTGAGTAATTAGCCTGAGTGGTAGATTTCCCAAAATGTGCTATAATGCATTTGTTGGAATTGAGTTTTAATCCATGACTTCAGCACCAGTCATTTGTCTGTGATACCCAAACATCTCTAACGCCCAGGTGAGAACTGCTCTCTCCAAGGCAAAGAACACAGCATCCATGGGACCTGATGGTGTCCCCGGCTGTGTGCTCCAGGAACTCAATGAGGAATTAAATCCACAGTTAGGACAGCTGTTTAATCTTAGTCTCGCCTCCGGATACGTACCCAGGGAATGGCGCTGGCGACTGTGGTCCCACTCCACAAAGGCGGCGCTTCCACCGACCCTGGAAATTACCGCCCCATTAGCTTGACAAGCCTTATCTGCAAAGCCATGGAGAGGATCATAATGGATCTCATAAATAAAGACATAGGGAATTTGCAGACTTTGGATTCAACCCAGTTTGGCTTTGTCAAAGGCAGATCATGCCTTCTAAACTTGGTCGACTTTTTGCAAACAGTCACCAAGGCCATTGATGAGGGAAAGGCAGTCCATACAGCCTACCTAGACCTGGCGAAGGCTTTCGATACAATACCCCACTCGGGTATCATTGTAAAACTCATCAACTTAAATGTAAACCCATACATTACAAGATGGGTTGCAAACTGGCTGAGCGACAGAACACACAGGGTCAGAGTTGCTGGTGCCATGTCAGACTCAAAGCCTGTCACAAGTGGTGTCCCACAGGGCTCAGTCCTGGGCCCACTCTTGTTTGGCATCTACTTTTCTGAAGTACAAGCAAACACAGGAGGGTTATGGCTGACAAAGTTTGCAGATGACTGCAAACTGGGTGCCGTAGTTGAAAACACATCCGACACAGATATCCTCCAGAAGGGTCTCACAGAAACGGATAACTGGTGCCAGAGCCATGGCCTTAAGTTAAATGCCAAGAAATGCATAGTCATACCCTTCGGGAAAAATAAGGTTCGGGAAAAATAAGGTCACCCCTAGCTACCAAATAGGTGGCAATCCCCTGAACACAGAAGAAGTTATTAGGGACCTAGGAACCCAGGTTGACAGTAGCCTTTCATTCGACAGTCATATTGCTAAAGTAGTTAGGAAGACCTTCTACATTGCCCACCTTATCATGAAGGGATTCACATCCAGATCAAGGGAAGTCATAGTCCCCCTATACTCATCACTCATCAGACCAATGATTGAGTACAATGCCCCATTTGGAATGTACCTGACCCGACACTTGCAGCAGCTGGAGAGGCCACAAAAGTTCCTCACCAAAAGGATAAAGGGTCTCAAAAATCTGTCTTATGCTGCCCGACTGAAAAAACTCCAGTTATATTCAGTTGCGTACCGCTTGCTCAGAGGGGACCTATGCCTGACATACAAGGCAATGTCAAACCCAGACCTGATGAACATGCTTCATCTCAAAAAATCTAGATCCCTCAGAGCCACAAGGGCGGGAGACTTAAACCTAGACACGGTTATTAATAGGACGTGCTGGAGGGATAGATTCATCACCCAAAGACTCCCTATGCTGTGGAACAAAATCCCGGTTTATGTGAGGCAAAGCACCTCGCTGGCCTTGTTTAAGAGAAATCTTGACCAATGGATGGGAGATCGCAGATACACCCCAGGGGTTACCTCAGTGTCACTGCTTGACAGAGGCACAGCTAAATAAGGGGTGGCGTAAGCCACAAAACTATGGGCTAGGCTTATAAATGCCCTCGGGCAGATAGCCTAGTATGAACCTATGAACCTATATCCTCTTGTAAGATGTTTGTGTAATTGGAAGACTCTGATAACTTCAATTTGCAATCATCTGCAAACTTGGTCACCCAAAGGCCCTTGATATTATCCTTTACCTTCAAGAGCTAGATGCCAAATAGGAGCGGTCCAAGCATAAAGCCCTGAGGTACCCCGCTGGTGATCCTTCTCTTAGTGGAGGTGGTCTCATCAGTCCTGATTTCCTGGGTCCTGTCTGTGAGCCAGTTGGTAATCCAAATCCAGCAAGTTATATAGGAGTTTGCATCCAGTTTGGTGAGTTTGTCAATTATACTCAAGTGGCGTATTGTATGGAACACCTTAGCTATGTCCATGTAAGCGGTATATGTCATTTTCCCCTCATCCATTGCCTTGGTGACCTTCTCAAAGAAGTCCGCCAGGTTTAGCAGGCATGACCTTTCCTTGACAAAGCCAAACTAGATTGGGTCCAGTATCTGAAGGTTGTCTAAGTCTTTTTTTGTTTTGAACTAGAAAAATCTTTATTAAATTATACAATCTTACCTTTATATAAATGAAAATAAACCATATTGACACAATTTCAGTTATAAACATTATAGATTACAAACCATGCTGACACCCCTGTAGTTGCAAACATTACACATCACTTATAATATATCCAGCCTTTGTCAGTCAAACATTATACAGCTCATTCAAATCATCCCTTCTTTTAAATCGTATTCTTCCTCTGCATGTATCGATCTCACTCTTCCCAATTTTTCCTATGTAATTTGCTCCTACCCTTTTCTAAAGATCCCAGTTCCAATTGCTTTCTCTCTGTTACTATCTTCACTACTTCTAGTCATGTTGATTTAGACTTCGATTTGCATTTTCTAGTAATTGCTTTTTTGGCAGCCACCAGAATTAGACTCAGCAAGGCTATACTATATATAGTAATTTCCTTATTCACACTAATTTGCTCATCCAGTATCTCCAACAGAGCAGTCTGCAGGGAATCTTTAAAGTCTGCCAAATCATTACACTCTCAGATAATATGTTCCCAGTTACCTCTTTCTTTCCAATCACACCTCCAACTTTTGCTATCTACCTGAGGAAAAATTATTTGGAGTATACTTGGCACATAAAAATACTTATGTAAACACTTCCAAGCAAAGATCTTAAATATTCTAGACTTTGTTCCATATCTGGGAGGGTTTCACTTCATATAGGCGAAATGCTGAAATCTCGAATTTCAACATTTAGAGTCCATGAAGCCGAAACTTTAGAATAGAGAAAGTGCATAAGCATGAATGCAAATATGTTGAATCTAAGCTTATGCAGTAATGCTATGTTACAGGAAGTGTATGTTTGGGTTGTTTGTGTTCAGACTTTCAGGTAAGAGAGTGTATGTGAGCATTTTTGTAACTTATGTATATGTGTGATGTGTATGTGTGTGTGTGATTTTTTTTTTCTCTGTTTGTGCATTCTTGGAGTTAGTATATATAAGTAGGGTGGGTGTGAGGGGTGCAGCCCCCCACGTGGTGGGTGCAGAGGGGTTGCACCCCTGCTTTTGTTTAGTGTAGGTATGTTTATGTGTGGTATTTTGTTGTGTTTATGTTTGTTGTGGTGTAGGTGTTGTGGTTTGTGTGTGGTGTAGTGTATGCTGTGTGTTCAGGTTTGTGATTTCGGCTTTGTAGGCTTTCGGTTTTATGATGGTTTCGGCTTCATGGGCTCGAAATGCTGAAATTCGAGATTTCAGCATTTTGGGTATATAAAATGAAACCCTGGCAGACATACATATATCCCCATTGTTTTTTTTTTGTGAATTGCTTATTCAGTCTCTCTTCCCAATCCTTTCTAACTTCCTCTGATTGATTTTTATAGTTATCATGCAATATTTAATACGCTCTACTAATTATTCCTTTCTTAATGGCAACTTATGTTGTAGATTCTACTAAAAACTCTACCAGTGCTGGTCTTTCATTTAGGACCTCCTTATTTCTGTTTGCCTATACTTTGATATCAATCCTTAATAGGGAAGGCGATCTGTAACCTGCAGTCTAAATAAGTTCTTGGTGTTTTCTTGTATTATCTTTCCCTCTCTAGTTATTTGCTCCCAGCCCTCTCTTGCCTATTGTATGTATCCCTAATTGCAGTCATCCCTAATGGCAGAATTTCTCTCTATTCCTGTGCTGGCTTAGTTCTTAGAATACTTTCTGCTACTTTATGAATACAATATTCTGTATGATTATTGTTATTCTCCGTAAAGGTCTGCATCCAAAATCCCAGTCTCTCCTTGTTTTTGAGTTCCCCCCATTTCATCATCATCTCTTTCCACTCTGAATTATAGTCTTTTGTTTGTGCTATGTATAAGAGCCTTAACTGTATTGCTCTGAAATACCCATTTAAATCAGATAATCCCAGTCTGCCTTGTTCTATTGGAAGAATAAGCTTATCCCATTTGACTCTTGCTGTCTTCCTCTCCCAGATAAAACCTTTCAGCTCTTTACCAATTACTATCCACAACTTCTCCTCTGGTTAATAAAAATATGCCTGACCTGTGTAGAAGACTAATGGGACTAAAACCATTTTAACTGTTTGCATCTTACTATCGATATCCATATAACAGAGCTTCCATTTTCTCAGTTTTTGTATTATCATGTGTGTAGTCTCTTCCCACATATTAGTTTCATAGTATAGTACTAGGCTATCTGCCCTGGGGCATTTGTAAGCCTAGCCATAGTGATGTGGCTTTTGCCACCCCATGAAATGGTACAAAAATGTACAGAATAAATCTAGAATACTGTGCCTCTGTCTAGTAGTGACACAATGAAGGTCCCCTTATATAATAGAATTAGTTTACTGTGCCCCTGTCTAGCAGTGACACAGATGTGACCCCTGGGGTAAACTTACGATCTCCCATCCACTCATCAAAATTTCTCTTGAAGAGAGTCAGTGAGGGGCTCTGCCTAATACGAACTGGGATCCTGTTCCAAAGCATGGGAAGCCTCTGGGTTATGAATCTATCCCTCCAGCATGTCCTATTCATACCTGTGCCGAGGTTTAAGTCTTTAGCTCTCGTGGTCCTGATGGATTTGGATTTTTTGAGGTGGAGCATGTCCATCAGATCCTGATTGGACATGGCCTTGTCGTCAGGCAGAGATCACCTCTGAGCAGGCGGTATGCTACTGAATAGAGCTGAAGTTTCTTTAGTCTGGCAGAATAAGACATATGTTGGAGACCCTTGATCCTTTTGGTGAGGTACTTTTGTGGTCTCTCCAGCTGTTGCAAATGCCGGGTGAGGTACATACCAAATGGGGCATTGTACTCAATCATGGGTCTGATGAGGGAGGAATATAGGGGTACAATGACATCCTTGGATCTGGATGTGAATCCCTTCATGATGAGGTGTGCAAGGTAGAATGTTTTTCTAACCACTTTGGCAACGTGGGTGTCAAATGAGAGGTCGCTGTCTACTTGGGTCCCTAGGTCTCTGATTACTTTTTCCGTACTCAGTGGGTTGCTGTCTATGTGATAATTTGTGGGTACTTTGTTTTTTCCAAATGGGACGACTATACATTTTTTGGCATTTAGTTTAAGGCCGTGACTACGGCACCAGTTGTCCGTTTCAGTGAGGCCTTTTTGTAGGATGTGTGTGTCTGCTGGTGTATCGACTATGGCACCTAGTTTGCAGTCATCTGCGAACTTTGTCAGCCACAGCCCTCCCACGTTTGCTTTAACATCTGAGAAATAAATGCCGAACAAGAGGGGTCCCAGGACAGATCCCTGTGGGACACCACTTGTGACTGGCTTTGAGTCTGACATTGCTCCAGCGATTTTAACTTTATGGGTTCTGTCCTTTAGCCAGTTTGCAACCCATCTAGTGACATAAGGGTTTACTTCTAAGCTGTTTAGCTTATCTATGATGCCTGAGTGGGGTATTGTGTCGAAGGCCTTAGCCAAGTCCAGGTATGCTGTATGGACTGCTTTGCCCTCATCAATGGCTCTAGTGACTGTTTCAAAAAAGTCAACCAGGTTTAAAAGGCAGGATCTGCCCTTTACAAAGCCGAACTGGGTGGGGTCAAGTGTCTGTAGGTCCCCTATGTCTCTGTTTATGAGTTCCATAATGATTCTTTCCATAGCTTTGCAGACCAGGCTAGTTAAGCTTATGGGCGGTAGTTTCAGGGTCTGTAGAGGCACCCCCCTTGTGGAGTGGGACCACTGTTGCTGTACGCCAGTGTTCAGGTACATATCCTGAAGTAAGGCTAAGGTTAAATAGCATTTTTATGTGTGGGTTTAGCTCCTCTTGGAGTTCACGTAACATGCACCCCGGGATACTGTCAGGTCCCATTGATGCTGTGTTTTTTGCTTTGTTTAGGGCGGTTCTCACTTGGACATCTGAGATGACAGGGAGATTACATTCAGCTGGGATAAGTATTTCTTCTTTTGGGGGTGAAGGAGGGGAGAAATTTGCACTGAACCTGTCAACCAGAATGTTGGCAATATCTGTGGGTTCAGTGAAAAGTTGGTGTTGTGGGGGCTCAAACCATGAATGCCTGCTCTTCAGCTGACATCTCTACCACTACGCTATTGCTTCTTGTCCTTAGCTGCCACATAAAACAATAATAATCCATACTGCTAAATACTTCATTTTAGCATGTCCACATAAATATGGATATTGCTGAAGCAATTTGTATGTGGATACATAATTTACCACTATTGCCTTTGTTTTAGCTTCATTAATTTTGTATTCTGAACAGATTTGAAACTGTCTCAGAATGTTCCACAACACTGTAATGTCCCCTTCTGGTTTTGTCAGGTATAAAATAATATAATCTGGAAACAGAGACAGCTTTTCTTGACTACCATACCAATTATATCCTTGAATTACTGAATCACTTATTTTCTTTGCCAATGGTTCTAAATATAAAATAAATAACGGGGAGAGATGACACTCCTGCCTAGTTCCTCTGCTCAAGCAGGAATTATCAAATAGGACCCCACCTACTTTAATTTTCACTTCCTATCCCTCATATATCCTCCTAATCAACCTTATACTTTTATCAGGGAATACAAATGCTTCATTTGTTCTGCTCATAAAGTCCCATCTTACTCTGTCAAATACTTTCTCTGCATCAAAACCCACCAACAGCAGTGGCATTTTCTTACATTCTGCTTCCCTCTGGATCATCAGTGTTCTGTTAATGTTGTCAAATGTGTGCCTCCTTTCTGCAAAACCACATTGATCCATATCCATATCTATCAATTGTGGCATCACTTTTGCCATTTTTTTAGCCATTATAGACATAAACACTTTATAATCATGGTTTAGTATTGAGACTGGCCTGTATGAAGCTGAATCTGATGGAGCTTTAACCTCTTTAGGTATTACAGCTACCATCTCTTTCTTCTAGGATGTTGGTACTTTTTCTCCTTTTAAAATACTATTAAAACCTTCCAGATCTTTATCAGTGTTTCCCTTCTAGCTTCCAAACATCCACAGGAATACCATCTGTTCCTGGGGACTTTCCTGTAGATCGGCTATACATCACCATTTTTATCTCATTTCCTCCTATCCTAACTGTTAGTAATTCAGTCTCTTCTACTTCTAACCTTACCTTTTTAATTCTTCCATAAACATTTCCATTTGTATCTTTTCCTGACTTCCATATTTCTGTGCTTTATACAGACTTTCACAGAATTTCCAAAATATTTTAATACTTCTACAGGATATCTTGTTATCATTCTTATTGTAGGCTCCCTAAGCTTGGTGACAGCCCTTTCTACTTTCTGTTACCTGAGTCATTGTGCTAAAAGTTTTTGTGCTCCAGAATTATTATAAAAAAACAGTTGTTTAACAGCAATCTTTCTAAACTTGTGCATATTGTCCTGATAATTTCTAATTTTCTGTTTAGCATTCTACAGTTGCGCCTCTTCTTGTTCTGTAATATTCCCCCTGTTTTGCAATACTTTAACATTTTCAGTCCCTCTAAACAATTTGTGTTACTTCTTAACCATATTTTATTTCCACCCTATTTTTAAACTCCACTTTAATTTTATTCCACTCCCTAGCTATATTTTAACAAGAAATGTCTATCTTCTCTAATAGTTCCTGAGTAATTTCCACTACCCATTCCTTAAATTCCTCTCTTTTCAACAGGTATGTGGAAAGTGCCAATGTCTCATTTTTATTTCATTACCCTATGTTTTTATTTTAGTTATTATTGGCCCGTGATCTGAAACAGTTATTGGGTGCATATCAAGACCTTCAATTAAATGCACGTTTCTGTTAAATGTAAATTCTGTCTAAGCTAGCCCAGTTTTTGTATCTTGGAGAATAATATGTAAAAGTCACTCCAAACTCTTACTACTGAATTCACATCTTCCGTGCCAAATATTTCATACATTTCTGTGAAAATCCACCATCCTTTGTTATATTTTCCCTTCTGCACCCCAGACACATCTTCACTATTGCAAATCAAATTCCAGTGTCCACCTATAAGTAATATTCCTTGTTGAAATTTGATTATGTCTCCCAGAATTTTCTTAGGCTCCATTATTGCAGTTTTCGGTAGAATATAAATACATGCTGGTGTAATACTCCTCCCTTGCTAGTAGCCCCTTAGTACTACCAATCTACCATTACTGTCTTTTTATCCTCTTATATCACTATGGGAGCACCTCTTGCAATTAATATAAGTACTCCTCTCCTCCTTTGCCCTAGGTATTCTGCTGAAAAAACATCCTGAAAACCTTTAATAAATTCAAATGTTCAGTTCTTTCCAAGTGTGCATCCTGTAGCATAACTATTTGCACTCTACATTTTTTAATATAATTCACCACTCATTCTTTTTTGTCTTTACCTCTGAGACCATTAATGTTAAGACATTGCAGAAAGATTCATATTCTTAATAAAATAACATTTCCACCTTTTATGTATAACAGCTGTTTTATTAAATGTCTAGTTCCAGCTTTTGTGTTACATGCATATACTGTTTGGCAGGTCAATATTTTACATAGTTGTTTCTTGTCATCAGCATTTGAATCTAGTCACATCTTACAGAACTTTTTGTCTTACTGAAAACCCTCAAACAAAAATACAAGCACACCATAATTCCCCCTAAAACCTATTAACTTAATAATAACACAAAACTCTGTACGTCTTCAAATATTGAAGTTTTACTCTCCTAATATGAACAAATGTTACAAACTGATAGCCACACAAATAGATTTGAGATAACCTAATAGAAAGGTTATCAATGTTAAGATGCATGGTACAGCCTGTGGTTCTGAAAAGAGCTGTCTGGGTTATATCTCTCTCAGCTGGGAAAACACTTGAATGCCTTCAGAAAACATTTTCTCCAAGTCATTTCTCTATCAGGTTGTCTGCTAGAGACATAAAAACTAGTCACAAAACTGTCAAGCATATATTTGTTTACTAGAAAAAAGTCTTATGATATTCAGTGTTCTTTTTCATTTAGTTGCTTTCTCTTAAAACCTGTTAGTAGATTAAGCTAATGGCCTTAACCCAGTCATTCCCCTATACAAGAATGAGAAAAAGCACACTATATTTTCTTTAGTCATGCTCTTTTAATTGCAGTACCTGAATCTCTTAAAACTGAACAAGGAGAAAGAGAGAAGGAAGAAAGAAAAAAAATAAAAGGCAAGAGCCCGTGTTTACATCAGAATCCCAGCTACACTTAAAATAACTGAATAAACTTTACTTTATAACAAGCAAAGAAGACCATGCATTTTCAAAATAGTACCTTTAAAACACAATTTTGTTTTACTTACATTTAACTTTCTCCCTCCTCTTCCCCCCCTAAGTATTTGTCCGAACATTAATGACAAGAAGTAGGGCATATGCTTTAGAGTCCTCTACAAGTCTAACAAAGTCCAACAAAGTCCAATATTTCCAGATTTTCTTCTTCTGCTATGTTTCAAAAATATATCCCAGGATTCTGCAAACAAGCTTATTCTTGCACAAAAGGGACTGTTCCCATGCAGCATGGCTGCACGCCATGCATATTCATGAAGGTGCACTGCTGTGCTCTAAAACGGGCACCATTCTGTGCACGAGCGCAGGGGTGTGTCTGAGAGCAGTGCTCTTACTATACACATGCCCCCTGCATGGCATAATTGCAATGGCAATGTAAAGATAACAAGAGTGTCCTCAGACACCATTACTTGTCAACCGGACAAGAAATCTGGACAAAGCCATAGAAGACAAGGGACAAATGTGAGTTATTGCTTTTACAAATGTATAAAGTCGATAGAATGACAGGCTTCACATTAGCATGAAGTCCACAAAGGGTATGAAGTGTAAAACTCAAATGTCTGTCATTATTTCCTTACTACAGTCTTTAATGCTTTGCCACTAATCTGCCAGACAGCCATAACTGTATGAAAAATGGACCAAAAATATAAGGCAAAAATCTGGACATTCTGTGAAAATGTGTACAGTTGACAGGTATGGTGGAAATTGTTAGTGTCTGTGGAGCATACCTCTCAAATGCAAAGCCTGTCATGTCATCACCGTTTGAAAAGCACAGCCCCCACAGATAATGTATAGAAAATAAAACACAACAATTTCATTTTTTTCAGTCCGCAATGAAGTTTAAGCATAGCTGAGCAGGTGTGCGCATTGCGCAGCTCTGCTCAGCATAGCTTACACATTACAAGAAGCTAAATAGGAATATGCCTTGAAAAATAGCAATGCGGAAATAGCAAAGTGGTTAGAGTATTCGCTTGGCAAGTAGTCATTCCTGATTTAATCCCACTGAAGGCAATTTGCATTTTACATGTGCAAGCAGTACATATATATTTTTTGATAATTAGGTAGTAAATAACATATATTTGTAAACCAGAGTAGTGTAGTAGGTCCAGATGTGAGGTGTCAGTGTAATAAAGTTGTGAAAACCCCATATGAACACAAGTGCCCCATACAGTATAGCCACACAAGAGTAAATGTAATGAAAGTACATAGGGGATGTCAGGGGGAGGTAAACACAATTATAATAAGTCAGGAATGATGAATCAATCCCACACAACTGATAGTCTATAAAATAAAACTTAAACAATGCTAAGCATTGCACAGCTATGCTTACCGGGTGTAAGCATTACTTAAATATGAATGCCAAGTAAAGAGTAGCCCAGCTAAGGAGATTTGCCCATTGGTAAGCAGTGCTGAACCTGCCCCTTTAAGCAGTGCCAACCTTAGCTAAGCAAGTTTACCTGTAGCTTGGCTTAGCTCAGCATATTCAAAACCATCCAATCACATTAAAGTGTGGGAAATCGGCCATATTTAAACATTGCCGGCAGGAATACAGCTCATAACCAGTTGTAGCTACCCACAGTGGGCAGTATGGCTGGTGTAGGAGAAGGTATGAACTTTTGGGCACAGCGGTGGGGCATACATGAGTCCAAGGTCATGGTAGGACTCCTTGTAAAAAAACATGACATGAAACTGCTGCCGGACCAGTATCAGGGCTCCCAATACAAAGCAGAGGCCTGGGAAAGTCTTGCCCATGATCTCACCAGTGCCAATGGCATCCCTTTGACTGGTGAGCAGGTCCAGCACCACTATGCTGACTTAAAGCAGAGGAAGAAGGAGCTCTGGGACCAGTGGGTCCAAGAAGCATGACAGAGGGGTGATTCCCCTGGCATGTGTAAGCATTCATAGGAATAACTGTTTACCAAAGTCCAGCCTGTGTATGTGATGAATAGGCATGCATAAATGTTTCTCTATCATCTTTACAGCTCCAGCTGAGCAGACTGTGAACCAGGAAGCCCATGCAAGCAGGTTGCGAAGGCTGCGTCGCAAGGCTAGTGAATAACAATCTAGCTTGTAGTATTCATGCCAAATAAATATGAAGGAGTAGAATGTCACCTGGCAGTATTATAAATGGGTATAGTTTGTACTGAATAAACCAGACAATATTAAAGTAATAGTATCATACAGGTCATATATAAATAAAACTGTAACTGCCTGTCAATAAATTTCAAAACCCTGGACTGGTTGTGTTTACTCTGGTATTGTATGAATTGAAATGTGTACATGTTATGCACACCAACTATAGCTCTGAAAGCATTAAACAATCAAGTTTCATCTGAAAAAGTTAGCACCTCTGTAAGACACAAGATTAACTGATATGAAATGTTTCATGCACCAAGATCTGATATCTGAATAGTAATGTTGTGTTAACCACTGTTTTCCTCACTGTGCTATGTCAAAAGATATGTATAGGAATGTATGTATAAGAATGTTGCAATTACAAGGTCAGACTGTACAACAGAGAATAAAACAGAAAACATTCAAGGAAGAAATAGCAGTTTCTCAACAGCTTGTTGTGATGAAACATAAACTTGTTGTTTTTTTAAGCAGAAACAGCACTGGTTTGAATCCCAGGATTGGTAGTAAGCTGTATGCATAATTTCAACTAGGATTTTGTGAATACGTGTAGAAAGAGTCAGGTAGTATTAACAAAAATTCCCTCCACATGTCTTTCAGGTAAGAGAAGGTATAAAATAGCTATAAGAAGGCTGTAATTATACACTGTGTACAAATATACCACTACCCAACCCAAGGCCATAGGTTGTTGTAACAATACCTGTAGAATAATGATTAGAGCAATGATCATTAAAGCTGTGACCACTGCAAGAATCTACATTTGTTAATTGACATCTCTCTCTCTCCCCACCTTATCTTCACCAATAATCTAAACACATACATGAATGGGAATGTTTTCCACCAAACCTACTGTTGGGACATGTATCCTATTGTTCTACAAATGTTGAAAGGTAATCCAGTTAATGTTACCTGTTCAAGTACAATCATTGGTGGCCTGTTGCTATCAATGTAACCTGCATGCTGGTGTTATGCCCACTGTGGTTCAATATATGCATGTGTTCTGTTTGCTATGCAAATGTTCCATATCTGTTGTTTTGGGTTAATGGGAATACTCATGCATGCTGTTATAACTAATCCTGGAATGTGTTTACCATTACTAACTAATATATGTTCTAAAACTGCAGCACCATAGCACATCTGGGAAGGCCATTCCCAGTGGATCCACCTCCCCTGCCTCATCTGGCCATGGCACCAGGCCCCAGCATGTCTGTGACCCACCTCAGGACCTCCTTGCCCACTGGTCCTGCACCACCCACCTCAGGGGATGGGGCTCATTACCCCATGTGTGGGCGTGGACAGGATCCTGTCACCTGAAGCCAGGTCTGGAGTCTGGTGCATGGCAAGCTCTGCAAGGAATTGGGAGATCTGCTATGCCAGCTTGAGGACTGTGTGGCGCATTTAGACGGCCAGCCTGCCCCTCCTGCACAGCCTCCAGCACAGCCACCTTCGGGGCCATGAAAATGCAGTGGTGACTGCCCATGTGTATGGACCTCAGTTCCACTCTATCCATTTGGGGGCTCATGGGCTTCCGATTACCAAGCACACCTCCCGTCCAAGGTGTTTACCCCCCACATGTGTCATATACTGCCCCTGTCTGCTGTCTTGTCTGTATTCGTACCCAACTTACCTCCCCAATTATACCTACTATCCTTCCCCAACATCCCACTCTCGCCTTAAAAAAAAAGGGCAATCTGTTTCCAAAAAAATTATGCCCCATACATAGCTAATCATTTCATATACATGTTCAGTGGGCACATGTAATCTGGTCCACTTGCCTAGACAACACATTACTGACTTCCTCACCCCTCTCTCAGGGGTTTGAGTGTCCAAATTTGCATTCAAATTTTGTAAAAGTGTACATCTGTTGCTGTATAAAAATTGGACAGCTATGGACCTTCCCTACTCCCATCCTGCACATACCTAGCTATCTTTCATCTTGTTCTTCCCTTTGTGTTCCCCTTTTTTTACCACTGTCCTATTACCCTTTTTTTCCTTTCATTTTAAAGAAATTAGGGCAGGGTAAGTGGGAGTAAGCAGTAGTAAGTGGGAGTAAGCCTGTTTGCATGGTGCTAAGCGACACCTACACAGATTAAGCACTTTTACGGCTGTCTGTCAGCATAATTAACTGGAAGTTAGCGTTGCTTACCGCCACACAAACCCACGCAAACTGCTTACAACTGCTTAAAAGTGCCTTAATCACTCTGTATCCAACAGCCCTTGTTCTGCCCAGCAAGAAAATAATTAGCCTTGCAAGTCTAGAACCCAGAATCCTAACCAACATAGCCATAGTAATTTACCACTAAGCCATCTGAGCTGTAGACATGTCTAATGTTTTTTCAAACATCATTCAGCACAGTCATTCAACAGTAAGGAAAAGGTTTGTTAACATTAGTCAAGTTTCGTACATAGATATAAATGTATATGTGTATGGAGATATGGAGATGCATATACATATATATATATATATATATATATATATATATGTATATGGAAACAATATGTAATATATGTAGAGATATACATATAAAATATACAATATATATATATATATATATATATATATATATATATATAAATATATATATATATATATATATATATATATATTTATATGTAAAACATTATTTAAAATTGTTTTTAACTTATATTTTCCCTGCCTTTTCCTTCAACATCGGTATTAAGGATATAGAATCATTTAATCCAGGGGAAGCTTAGCAGCTATTCTTAGTTGCCACAATAATTCTTTTTTACATAAAATGTTTTTCAGTCCCCACCTCTCACGTCTATATGCACCATATCCAAAACAGCAAATTTAAAACCCGAAAAATTCTCACATGCCATATTGTGCCTATACAAAGCATTTGCCTCCTTCTTGTTCTTTATATCATATGAGTGCTCATAAATCCTAGATGTAAGTGCTCTCCGATTTTCCAACATAAAATCCCCTGCAGGTGTGGCACACTGCAAGGTATACAATCCTGTTAGTAAAACAGTTTCCCTTTTTAAAATGTACTGTAGTTTCATTTCTGTTGGATAGGGTGACAAATGGCACCTGTAAAATAAAGCTGCACTGGGGACACAGCCCACATGGCTTAGTACCATCCATATTATTTTTAACACCCCCACCAAGCTTATTCTCAAGGATTAATTTCAGATTAGCACTGACCTTAGTAGAGAAACTCGGCTTCTCACCCACTACTTTGGATATCTCATGGTTAGATTTAAAAATACTCCAATTTCTATATAAAATGTTTTTCACCCACTAGATAAGGGACTATACTGTAGTACACATGCTTGCACAAAATTAGTAGGTGCATCCACTATTGATGCACCAGCCACTTGTCATGGTTTTAAAGGTCCTTTACCTAAAAGCGGCTCATATTTCTTACCCCATTCATCAAAAATTCCTTGTAAAATAGTCTCAGATATATTGTTAGGGTAACCTGTCTACATACATATTCCTCAAATTAATAAATTCATTCTCAACATCCTCTTTTTGAGATGTCATTCATGCAATCCTTATTGCCTGACCCATAATAATACTCTTTTTCTGAGATAGGGGATTATTATTGTTAAAATGAAGGTATGCATTACAAAAGGTCCTCTTATGGTACACTCTGGATTTAAAACCTTCCAATGTTTTAGAAATAGTTGTATCTGGATAAAGTATCTCTTTATCATTATATTCATATGTAAATGTTAAAAAGGAGGTGGTACTATTTATATATTCTATAAAACCAGGTATTTTCTTTTTGTTACCTTTCCACAGAATAAAAACGTCGTCAAAAATATATTATATAACAAAATATCAGAGATGAAACTACTTTTAAAAACATATTGCAATTCCCATCCTAACAAGACAATATTGGCATACACGGGCACAAGCTGCCCTCATAACCACTCCCTTGGTCTTTTGATAATACTGCCCTTCAAAATAAATAAAGTTGTTGTCCAATATGAGGACCATAATCTCACATAACAAGCTGACCAGTTCATGATGTAATTTAGAACATGCAAAAAGCATTTCTTCAAAATATTCCAACCCCTCCTTCCTAGGGATACAGGAAAACAAATCTTGAACATCAATGGTCAAAAATGTCACTTCAGCAGACTATAAATCCTGTTTCAATTGACACAGAAAATCCCATGAGTCTTTAACTAATTGTGGTACCCCTTCCACAACATGTTTTATCATCCTATCCACAAATACTGCCAAATTGTGCATTTTGGAACAACCAGCCACTACAATAGGTCTAAAAGGTGGTGCCAATATGTTTTTGTGGAACTTGGGGATGCCAAACATGACAGGCACTTTGGGGTGTAAATTTAAAAGAGACTCATAAGTGTCCTGATTAATACACTGATCCAGTATATATACCTTTAGGAAAACATCAATACGCTGGTATGCAATATTTATTTGATTTTTGGAGACCTGTAAATAATTATCTTCATTAAATAAAATATTCTGCATTATATTAATATAATCCTCGGTATTAAAAAACACAATATCACCTTCCTTATCTGGAGTCATAATGCGAATCCCCCTGTCTTCTCTCAATTGTTTCATTAAAATTCTCTCCTTATGATTCGAGCTGTAATAAACTTTCTTATTTTCTACCCATAACTTGTAAATATCCTCTTTTACTGCTTTTTCAAATGTTCCAATCAAAAAATGCAATGGGGAATTGAAAGTACTACTTTTTTTAAAAACTGCACTTCCATTTAAACTCATATTTCCTTCATTATTTTTAGAAAATAAGATTTTAAAATTTAACTTTCTAGTATACAATTGTATATCTAATAAAACTTCAGCTACATCAGGAATTTTCGTGGGGTCAAATTTGAATCCTTTGGAGAACAATGAAAACAAATCCTCAGTAATTAACCTGTCGGTTTAATTGTAAATATTAAAACCTTGAAAGGTGTGTATAATCTGGTGGTCAACATCCTCTAATATCTGCCCCTGCCTCTGCCCCTGTTCCCATAACTTCTCTGGTGTTGAACTACTTGGCTGTAAGAATATTTTCTTCCTTGATTCCTGTTTGCTATTCTTTTCGAGCGCCTCAGTATAGAAAAATCCTGATGCGCAGGATGGTTCCTGGTAAAAGACCACCTTATTAAGTAGTTCAAGACCCCATTTATCAAATAAAGTGACAAAATCATTAACCATTAGAGTGTCATAATATAATACAAAAGGAAACTTGAAAACACGTAGCCCTTGTGGGACCACCTTTAACTGGATACGTTCATTAAAATAGATTGTTTCCATTTGCAAAGATTTCAACTTGTACAACTTTTTCTCAAAACCAAAAAAATGGCCTTAAGCTCAATGTCAGAAAATGTGTTTGTAGAAAACCCTGTTCCCATGACTTACCACATTGATGGTAGTCCCCTGAACAAAGAAGGCATTATCAGAGATCTCGGTACCCAGGTTGACAGCAATGTCTCTTGACCACCACATTGCCACTGTGGTCACAAAGTCCTTCTATGTGGCACATCTCAGTACTAATGCATTAGCATCCAGGAAGAAAGAGGTCATTCTCCCCCTGTACTCTTCTTGACAGAGTGACACAGTTTGTTTCAGCATACATATTCTGATGGATGTGAGGTAGGTAAATGAAATGTATGTCCTCATTTTCTGACAACAATCATATCATCACAATGATTTACCAGAGAAATTATAATAATCTGTAAAACAGACCAGAAATATGAGCAATAAACCTGGACATCCTGAAACAATCCAGCCAGTCGACAGGTATGCTCAGAGCACCTTTCTGCAATGAATCTGGACCAAGGCTGACAAAGTGGTGGGCGGAAGCCATGAAAATGGGGATGTATCTGAAGTACTGGCACAGATAAGCTAACACAGTTGCTGTAGTAACACCCTCCTGTGTGCTCTAACATATATTTAGTGAAATAGCACAAGTAATTGAATTAGGAAATGTTCTATGGGTAATTACACATGTATTTGCAAATATATCAGGCACTACTGGGATGTAACAGCACTGACAAACAGACACCAGTGTGAAAGTGCTTACCCACAACCAATATCACCACAGTGACAGTCACATATGGGTAAATCAAGTGAACAGCAGAGTATACGGACTGTGTGAACAAATACATCATTGTTTGCCACTCACTCACTAGCCCTACATATACAGTCCCAGTTTTCAGTGTAGTCTGACTCCTGACCATGCCTCAGTCTGCCCCTATAAACACATACAGCCAATAGATCAGCAGAAACTGGAGCAGCATGCACAGCCAGATAAAGAAGGAACCATAACACTTACATCCATCCCCCTCCATACACAGCCCAAATAACATGTACACATGACATGTGTACACAATCATGATAGTCTGTTAACAATGGCCAGACATACAAAGGCCTCTCACATGTACATTTCACCTCAGAATGTACAGGCTCAGGACTCATATCTATGGCCTCTTCCCTGACATTTCTGTAGGTGTACTACATCACTGGGATGGTAGCAGGAATGAAGTAAAAAAATAATGATAATACATATGTCTGCACCTCATTGACATCTGGACAAAGCCTGACATCATATGGGGACAGAGGCACAAACACAGGGGTAGATTGGACATATTGCTGATATACATTGAGACAGTTGCAGAGTTTACTGGGTTTATTGTAACATCCTTTATGAGGAATATGACGTTGGTGTGAAGATTGGGTGAAGATAGATGAAGGCTGCCAGCCAAGCCAGATAGAATTTTGGAGATAATTCTGTCATCTGTAAATAATAATGTAAACTATAGGCTTGTTGTCTTAAATGGGAAAAATAGTGTTACATGTGGAACTGAAAAAAATGTAACAGTGTACTATACTGACCAAGTAAAGCATGTTGTTACCTTTTGATGTTAAAACTCGGAGCCAGTATGTCTAGAGTGTGGCATCCTGCCTATTGTTTTAAGGCCAGAGTTAATGGCCAGAATTTGCATGCATACATGTCCTTTATTGCTCTGGTTTATGTCCAGAGGTGAAGAATGTAAATGTAGTTTCTGTTAGCCTGGGAACCCAGGGAAATATGAAGAATGATGTACTGTGAACTAGGAATGTGATTTTAAAAACAGGGAGAATCAGAGAACATTAAGCATTTTTGTCTTGACCATCCAACTCACCAGCACTGTCTTGCTCTATATGTAAGTTATCTTAGACTTGTGTTTTCTCTTAGAAATAGATAGAAACTAGAAAGATTAGACTAAGTGTTTTTTCTGTGATGTCAGAATGGTACTACTGAATTATTTTAAGTATTTCTCTGTGATCTCTGAACTCTTGACTAGCATTGTGTAGTAAAAAGTATTGTCTTGTATTTTGACTATTTGTTATTAAATATTTTTAAACCCTTTCAACTTAGGCTGTTCTGTGGAGATAATTTAACCTCTTTAAAGTACTTGCACGCCTTTGGTAAAATTGTACAAAGCCACTCTAATAGCTTTAGCTCTGTGCTATACTAGCAATTGGATAATAATATTGCACAGCAATAATTGGACACCCTTTAAGGGTCTTTAAGTAGCTGATAAATATTAGTGGGTGGTGACAGCTGGTACTATCATATAGTCTGGGAAAAGGGGGCACAGCTGGAGAACCTGTGCCAGCCTTCCCCAGGAGTGTCTGTGTGGTTATATAAACTCTTTTCAAAGTGTGTGTGTGTGTGTGTGTGTGTGTGTGTGTGTGTGTGTGTGTGAGCTACTTGGGCAGAAAAAAAGATTGGAACACTTGTGGATTTCGTTGATTGGCCATCCTTGGGTGGATTTTCTGTCTTTGTTCTGCCAATATTGACTGTTTTTGTGACAGACCACCTTTAGCATTTGGGAGTTATTTATTCATTTATTAGAGCTACTTGGGCAGGGACATGAAGCACTGGTTGGACAGAGAGGGTGCTGGAGGTTTTAACTTGCCCACTAGGCTGAGATCTGGACCCTATAGCTGTGGTCTTAGTGGGGACCTGGAGAGCAAGGGAGAAACCAGCCCCAGACTGACTGTGATCCCTGTGTGCTCCTAAGGGAAATTGCACTTTACTGTGTGTATTTGTTATCCTTTCCTCCTATATGAGACGCCCCTCACTGGTGTTAGTGGTGAGGATTGAGGCTCCTTGATTGCTGGGCCAGGGCATGGGCATCACATATTAATTGTTTGGTAGTGGTGGGATATCCGCACCACATATTAATTGGTTGGCAAATACTAATTGGCTTGTAGTGGTGCAGGTAGAGTGAATTCCTATAGCTTGTGTACAGTGACCTTTGAAGGTGTCTTGTACTATAAATCAGCCACACAGTGAATACTCAGAGTTCAGATCACAATTGTTTTATTTCTTTTGTTAGTTTAGTTAGTCAGGGTGAGCAGGCAGCACATCAGCAGAGGAGTATGGAAAGCTGACAAGGAGCCAGCTGGTGGAGATGTGCCAGGCTAGGGGACTGGTGCATGGAAACCTGACTAAGGCTGATCTGATTGCAGCCTTGGTTACAGCTGCATCAGAAAACAGCAACTAGGAGGACAATCATATAGGCAGTGGCGATATAATACCCTCAGAGAATGGACAGCTCAACCTTTCTGCAGAGGACTTAAAAATCCATGTGAAGCTAAAGTGACATGAGTTGAAGACCAGGCGTTTTGAGATAGAAGCCGAGGAAAAGGAGTGGCAGAGGAGGCATGAGGGGGAAATGCTGACTCTTCGCCAGAGTCATGGAGGTAATGGGGAAGGGAGTAACTGGACCCAGAAGCACAAAAGGTCAGTAAATTTCTCCTGCAGTTTAAATTGCACTTTACTGTGTGTATTTGTTATCCTTTCCTTCTATATGAGATGCCCCTTACTGGTGTTAGTAGTGAGGATTGAGGCTCCTTGATTGCTGAGCCAGGGCACGGGCGTCACAGTCGTTAATAACAATAGAGGTGATTATTTACTGACTGCATTCCCCAGAGTCCACTACTGATTTACCAAGGACACCAACTGTTTGTGGAACAGACAAAACACAACAGACAGACATGTGGCCAGTCTGTGGACAGCATGCCAGTGGAGAGGTATGTCAGAGACACAAACCCTGTCAATCTATCAATCCACCATGTGTATAACAGCACTTATGACATAGAATCTGTTCACAAATTTGGGGATATGCCCACCATGTTGTTTGGCTGTCTCCACATGTTCTGTGATGTATGACCACCTACTGTATGTGAATCTGTAGCCCACCACCTCCGTAATGTCCCTCACACAGGCAAGGAAAATGGGCAAGGCCCACATTAAGGAATGTCCCATATGCCGGAACTAGCAGCAGTGTCCAAACCCACAGTACAATACTATGTGGGCACCTACATAGTGGGATGGCTTTAGCAATACCTGACATCTGCACATCTGTACAGAGGACAGACAGAAAATACATAGCCAACAGGTTGTGCATTAGGATGAATGTTTTGAAATATAGAAGTCTGAAACTGAAAGGTATGCCATTACTACATGACAGCAGTCCTCAATGACATGTCCAAACAACATAGTAGTCAACAGTTAATATCAAAATATCAGATCAATATCCAATAGGAGATACATAAAAACATACAGCTCAAACACCAAGAACAAGATAATAGTACTCAGACTCCCAGATTTGCATGCAGGGGTGTATGGTTCTAGTACTACAATCTGAAATCTACTTTTACTTGGAAAAGTACTGTTAAAAGTAAAAGTTTACTAACGTAATGATACAATATGTGTTAAATTATTTTTCTAATTGTACATGTACACTGTACGTGGTGTAGCATGCAAGTGTGTTTGTATATAACCTGGGATACTACCCATGTATGAAACAAATACAAACAAAAAAATATTGTGGTACTACCCATGTATATTCAGGTGTCCCATACAGTATAGTCACACCCCTTGCTTCTGTAATGACAGCACATAGAAGCATGTTATGTACAGGAAATTAAATATTCTTATTAAAGATGTCATTAACCTGCCATTTTATCAGACTGGAATGTGATCACTGGTTACCAGGGCTAAGCATTGCTTAGCAGGTTTTAGAATTTCTAAAATGTAAATGCTAAACAGATTTGTGCAATGGTAAGCGAAGCCTACATGGGGTAAGTGCCTATCCATTTAACCATACGTTTGCACTGCTTACCATCATGCAAACTCACGCAAACATGCTTAAAGCTGCTCAAAACTGCCTTACTCAGTCTGTATCCAACAGTCCTTGCTCTGTCTATCAACAAAATAAACAGCCCTTGCAGGTATTGAACCAAGGACCCTGCACACCATAGTCAAAACAATTTAACAGTAAGCCACCTCAGCTGTATGGCTTTAGGATGTTTTCTCAAACATACCCTTCTTTACAGCCAGTTTGCAATAGGGATGAGACACTGCAATTAGGAAGGATTGGTATCTACAAATATATATATCTCAAATGAAACATATACATAGAGACAGATAGATATGTGTGGAGATACATATATGTGTATAACAATATATAGATATATTACCAATAAATACTGACGTGTATGTATATATATATATATATATATATATATATATATATATATATATATATATATATATATCGTAGTTCCCCGAAAATAATACTGGGTCTTATATTCTTTCTCCGGGCAAAATGCGCATTAGGGCTTATTATCAGGGGGTGCCTTATTTACCCACACTGTACAACAATCTACCTTTATTCAGTTATTCATGTACAAAAATTGACATTTATTAATGAACACAAATCGACATTTCTTCATGTACAAAAATCGACATTTATCCATGTACACAAACTGACATTTATTTCATACTTTTCTATTATTCGACAACAGTTCTAATAACGAGTTGACAGTTGTGTGAGAATTCTACATAAACAGTGCAACAAACATTTTAACTCCAGAATATCTGCACCTTGGATTTCACAGTTATTCAAATACAGTCATGTCATCTTCTTCTGGAACATTGTCATAAGTGTCCAAACTCCGAATTTCAGCCTGAATTTCTTGTGACTCCATTTCCTGTAGCACCATTAGCCCCAGTCTGTCATGCCTAGCAACAGAGCACTCCTTAAATGAGCACTGCTTGTCCAAGTAGCCTGCTCGCAGTGCATTGGCAACACAGCTGTCAGTGATTTTATCCCTTGAATTTTTCACCTAAGTCACGACCTCTTGCAGGCTAGGCTTCACAAAGTTTCCATGCTGATTTCTCTCCTTTCTATTTTCAATGTAGTCATTGAGTTCCATGTGCAAATGGTCCTCGAATGGCTTGTTTATTGCAATATCAAGAGTCTGGAGATAAGCAGTCATTCCTGCAGGAATTATTGTTTGATCTATTCTCCTCAGTGCTAGGAATTTCTTTGTTTCTTTAGTGCGATGAGTGCTGGCTGAATCCCAGACTAGCAGACCTCTTTCGCCACCTTGCAAAACAAGTGGCAGCATTACATCGACCCACTATAATTGCTTGTGTGCACCAGGCTTTTTCGGTTTCAAAAATGTAAATGCCTCAAACACGTTCAATCTTATCTTAATTGCCCTTACTAATGATTAGAGGTGGGGTTTTCTTTCCATCTAGATGAATTGCCAAAATACAATTAACACGTGCACTCTTGTAACCAGTGGAGGGAATGTAGATTGATGAGGCACCCCTCTAATCAATTGTTGTTTGAGATCCCTGGCCCATAAACACTGCAGTTTCATCCATAGCAATCATGTTGGAAAGTTGGTATTTAGAAATGTCAATGCCATCAACAAAGGACTTGAACTCAAGTGCACGTTTAATAACTTCAGTATTTTCCAGCTTGAACAGTGTTGTTGATCTTCTTAGAAAGCCATCCAGCCAATGTTGTGTTGCTTTGAATTCTTCTGGGGATATTTCTAACTGCTGTGCTATTGCATGGGCAAATGATTGAATATCAGCCCTGCGCACAACCAAAGCCTTTGCTCTCCTGTTAGCAACCCATGCACAGATGATGTCTTCAAGCTCATGAAATAATGGTTACTGACCTGATCCACACTTACACTTCTTAACGTTTCCCTCGTCTGCCTGCTGACTGAGGTTAACATATGCTGCTCGCCATTTTTTGGACCATATGGAGATCTAACTTCTTCTCTTTATAGAAAGCCATCAGGTTCTTTACCTGGGAGTCCTCCATGATTCCTTTCTTGTACTCGATGGAATAGCTCTTTCTTTTTGTACTCATCTTGTCTGGGGGGGGGGGGTTAATTGAAGACTTACGAGACCAGAGTGGCAACACAAAATGGCGCTGGTTATGAAGAGAAGACACTAAAACAGCTGCTCATTACCATGAGCACACGCTTCCTGCATGTTGTCTGTACTTTGACCCATCAAAGTACACCTGTGTGGGTTTATGGGCCAAGGATCTCAACCGTCAAGTGTGAGTGATGGTTAGGGTTACATTAAGAATCGTGGAGGACTCCCAGTGCAAGAGTCTTACGACTTTCTGTAAAGAGAAAAATTTGGGTGTCTGAATGGTCTGATAAAGGTGAACAGAGTATGATAACCTCAGTCAACGGGTGTCAATAATATTATTTTATAATTCTTCACGTCCATTGTGTGTTGTTGACGGTATTAACTGGGGCTTATTTTTGGGGTAGGGCTTATATCATGAACAACCTGGAAAAAACCATGCTAGGCCTTACTCTCTGGTTAGGTCTTATTTAGAAAGAAATTCGGTATATATACATACACACACACACACACACACACTTACATATATATTTATATATATATATATATAGACACACACATATGTATTTATATATATATATATATATATATATATATATATATATATATATATATATATATTCACTTCATATCGTCGAAAGCTCATTTCATCGAATTTCAAAACAGTGATACCAAATCGTCGAAAACTCAAATCATCGAAAACTCATAACATCAAATCTCAAATCACTGAAAACTACAAAGCAACTAGAAATAACATCCCACAGAGTTTTTACTACGTTTATGCAGGGGGGCAAGCCCCCTGCACCCCCCCATGTGGTGTGCTCCACCCCCACACCCCCGTACATTAAATATAACAACTCCAAAGTCACACTAAAGTGGGGGAAAAAGGTAATTTCCTAACCCCACTGTAGTGCGACCTTGGAGTTGGTATATTTAATTTTTGGGGGGTGCAGCATAAACGTAGTAAACAGTGTCTGGGATGTTATTTCTAGTGAGCTTTCGACGATATGAAGTGAAACCATATATATATATATATATATATATATATATATATATATATATATATATATATATATATATATATGCATACATGTCCCAAAATGCCCATACAAACATATGCTGCTGATAGACCACCCAAAAATGGGCCAACATGCATAGCTGGATACAAAAGGACCCATGACACTCACATCTGCCCCCCACAGTCCAAATAAATAAGTGAACAGTACACTGCTACAAAATCATGTTAGGCCATACACAATGGCCAGACATACAACACCTTCTTGGCAAAACAACTAAAATGTCTGAACATAGCAAATAGAAATACAACCAGCCAGTAATTCACACATGTTTATTATACTCTGATGTCTTGGCCAAAGCCTTCAAGGAGTAAAACATTACAACAAATACTTGCCTTAATCACAAGAAGCAATTAACAATTACGTAATTAAATACACAGCCTCCAATTGCACTCTTCATTTAACCCCCGAAGGGATAAAGTATCACATTTAATATTAATACATTGAGTCTGTACATAATGATTGTCCTTTTATGAATGTTTCATCAAACTGAGGAACAGACTTTTTCCAAAACAGTAACTTGGAACCCACTACTGTCCCCATGGGGAGATTTATTCAAATGTACGGCTATAGAACTGTCATCTATCTTATCAGTAATATGTCTCACTTGTTCTAACAGCCTGGTTTTGAAACATGGGTTACTATTCCCCACATACAATATGTTACAAGTGAATCTAAGAGCAGTCTCTATACACCAATTTCTTGAATGTACAGACTTCAACATGTTCTCCAGCAATTCCGCTCAGCAGGAACGACAGCACTAAATAATGATAGACCATTATACATATCAACCTTCTACTGTATGACATCTGGACAAAGCCTGACATAATTGGTGGACAGATGCCCAGTACATGGCCATACTTGAAATATCGCTGTTATACACTGAGGAAGTTGCTGGTGTTACAGGGTTTGTTGTAACATATCTTTTCTTAGGGATATAAAGTCAGAAAAACAAATAGATGCATTTACAGACTGCAATCACCAGAGTATTCTACTGATTTGCCAAGGGAACACCTGTCTTAGGAACAGACCAAACATAACAGGTTAACCTGTGGCCATTATGTGGATAGCCCTACAGCTGAGAGCTATGCAGAGACAGAACTTTGTCAGAGTGAAACCTATGCAGAAGTAGCATGTGCAGACAAACCCTGGTAAACTAGCAGTATTCCAAACATATAACAGCAATACTCACATTCTGCTCCTAAGTGTTGAACCTTCTCCACCAGTTAGTTGGCTTGTCTCTACAAGTCTTGTTGCAAGAGGTAGTAGCTCACACAACTCCAGGATGTCTGCCTCACCAGTAAGGGAAAGTAGTCAATTATAGGAGTGTGTTGCCATGACATTGGTTATTGGAAGAACTACACAGCAACTCTGCATGCGATTAGCAAGTGGGGAACACCAATAGGTGCACAGGCCATCACCCAGTCATGAGCATCTCCTACAAAAGCCATGCTGCCACCTATTCAAACCAGCTCTATCCCTGTAGTGCACAGAAAGAGAGAGAAAACAAAACATAAACTGGAAAAGAGAAGAAAATAAAAAAAGGTAAGTGGAACATGTAAGCATGTAATTTAATGTAGTACTTGGTCTGTAATAATGGGAATTATGATTTGGAAGAATATATGTCCCAACGAGATTTACTGTACTAATGTCCTGCTGTTCAGCTGCTATGGCCATAGCATCTGGCTCTCTCTGCAGTTGGAGAGATTGCAGCCATACCTCTCAATGGTACAGATCTTCACATACTGTCCAGATTTTCCCATCATAGTTTTTTTTGTCTGTTCCTCCTGAAATCTGTACTTTTCTGGCAAATAGCTGAGGACTGAAGACATCAAGTAATGACAAACACTTGAGTTTAAGACTCCACATCCTTAAGAATATTCACTGTAATGCAAAGTGTATCATTCTACAAACTTCCTATGTTTGTAACTGGAATATTTAAAGTCTGTCCTATTAATCCCCCATCATTGTAGGTTTTGTCCAGATGTGATGCTCTAAGAGGTTGCGAGGTAGGATCACATCTCAGGAGCCTGACTCACCCTAGAAAAGGTAGCTCACATATGACAACCACTGGTGGGTCTGTCAAACAGTTGTGACTATGCCACTGCTAGGCCAGTTAATAGGATGTTGTCCAAATTCATATGGTACCTTTGAATATGAGCATGACACATGTTTGTCTTGTAAAGCTACGAGACCTACACAGGACATGCACATAGTAAAGTACTGCTACAGACATGTGCTGAACTGCATATGATATACTGAATTAATAGCATTCAACTATACAGTGTTCTGCTGGACAGTAAGCACATTTGTGACTGATATCTGTAGTCACATACACATATACCTGTGTTATGTCAGCCAAACCACTGGCAAGTCTGTGAGCAATGCCAATGTAATATAAAAGCCTACTTATGACTGCTGGACATCTTCCAGGTTATCACAATGATGTCAAAGGCTACTGTGCAATCAACTTACTAATGTATGGTGCAGATATATTAATACAGTATCAATATTGATGTCCCTTTTGTCACCCATTATGTGTGTGTCATTGTCCAGATGTACTGCAATGATAGGTTGACAAGTATGATTGACCAGCAAGACTGTAAATACAGTGTGCCATACTGACATATAACAGAAATGTATACCAGGTATCCCCTGAGCACATGTATGTATGCATATGTTCGGCTGGAAGGAACAAAACTAATCACATGGGTTTCAAGCAGTCAGGTACATAGGTTGTGCATGTTGCACGTGTGTAATATCAGTGTCAGTGCATACAACAGACATAAATGTGTACAGCTACTGGTTGTTGCATTGCCCTGACACTGATATGGGTGCTAGAGTAGGCATGATTATCACGTAGTAATAGGAGACGTGTCCAACTGTGTTATGACCCACTGTCCATGCCTACCACTACCAGCTATATCAACACCTATATACAGTGGATATCACAAGTGCACACATCCCTGTTGGAATGCCAGGTTTGTGTGCTGTATGTGTTGTATGACAATCAGACCAGAAAATCATTTCATATTTCTCATCTGCAATGTGACCCCTAACCTGTACAAAGCCATTGAAAAAAAAATCAAAGGTGTTTCTAGGAAGGTGAGCAACTATTGCTAAGTTAAGATGTGCCATGATGTTAGAGTCCAAACCAAGATGAATGAATGCTGTAACTATCTCAAGAGGTACATACACAACATATCAGTTTAAGGGTGTGCACACTCATTCAACTCACTTATTGTACTGATTATTTCCATGTTTTCACAGAAGACATTGTTATGTTTTCAATTGAATTGTACAGGCTATAGGTCACATTAAATGTGGGAATTGTTTTGAAATGAGTTATTGTGGTGTCATGCTTCAATTGCACAAATACCAGGCATTGTAACAAGGGTGTGTACAATTTATATCCACTGTAGCTATACAGACTCAGCAGTACCAGACCTGTATAACTAGCCTCCACCAAGGTAGAGTAATCCCCTTTGGTGGACAGCAGCAATACACAAACCACATAACATATTGCTATATTGGCTGTAAAGGGACACATAGGTGCAGGCAACAACTTGGAAGCAATTCCACCTCTAGCTCAGCAAGCATGTAAGTTCACAGGTGACTTCCTGTAAGCCTATGACTACAAATCAGACATATCCACACCACCAAGGACAATAGCAACAGTGACTCCATAAACAGTATGTTGTCAGTCTCAGAGGAAACAACACAATTCACCCTGTACTGGGAGTAAAGCACACATCATACACACATGCCATGGATATAGGCAATCTGCATCAGACAGGTTAGGTGGGCACATCACCACCCTTTCCACCCCAGTTGTATAGGGGGATATGGACATGAACCACACTCCTCCCCTCAGCTATGGTGAGCATGTACATACTGCCTACTGATGGCAATGACAGCAAATCTCCATGGGGCATCATAACATCACTGTCTGCCTCCTACATGAACCCAGGCATGTGCTCACAGCTCCATCATACACCACTGTGAAACACAGCTCTGCCACCATCCACAAACCATCCACATGGAAGATGGTCAATGTCAACCCACTCCACATAAATGAATGGAGAATAGAGGATTATGCAATCAAGTGTCCAACACTCAGGGGGAATAAGATAGCTCAGGGTCAGGAGTGTAATGCAAGCTGCTATAGCCATGATAGATTGGAGGGTTATGGTGTAGTTTGGATTATTTGCAAGTAATATCCATTGTTGATGTGCAATCTGACAACCGTATGAGGTCCTGTGAAATTATTCCTGTTTATGTCTTCCAGGTAACATGCAGAGGGCTTGCCTAGCAGCATTCTCTGTTGGGGAAACTGGCATCATCACCCAATATGTGATCAAACATTATGCCCTGTTATTTGGACAGAGAGCAGAAGATGTGCGTGAGAGGACTGCCCTGTGTAACATTCTGGCCCACAGGGTAAATGATGCCTGCCTGCACAACAGAACTTATGAGCAGGAGCAGCATTGGGCCACCAACCTCACCCACCATGCCTGTCAACAGTCTGCTGCTGTAGCGAGGGACTAGCTAGCCACAGGTGAGGGCCTAGCCATCCAGCCCCCACTGACACCCACCGAGAAGCTTCTCACCGACCTTGGGGCACCCGCCCAATGCACAAGCCATGAAGCTTAGGAAAGCATTGTGGAGGTGGGGTACACACGCACACACACACACACACACACACACACACACACACACACACACACACACACTGGACGAGGACCGTGCAGGTAAGGGCCCAGTGGGGATTAGCACACTAATGCATCAGACATATATGTGTCTGTATTGTATCCACTTCCATGTGTCAGGTCCAATTACAGTTGTGCATGGGGTTTTCTAATGCACAGAGGTGCACATCTATGGTGAGGACAGAACATTGTGTATAATTGGGGTTAGTACTGTAAATGTGCAGACATGCTGCACCCATCCTGTACCAAGGCCATATGTGAATCTACTGACAATACCTCCCTCTCACAACTACCTGGGACCCTCTGGTCTGCATATGGGACAGCGACCTGAAGCTGGTGAGTATGACAGGCATGTCAAAGGCATGCAGTTTTCCATGCAGAGAACTTTCAGTAATAGCTATATTGCTTTATATAATAGCTATATTGCTTTATGTGCATGTTCACTTGTGGTGGGGTTAACTGCACTGCATCATAGTGGTCACCACTGGGGCCTATCTGATGGGAATTCAACATTCCTGTAGCATTCCTCACAACTTGTCAGTGCCAAGACGTCTGGACAGAGGCCAGCAAAATGGGCTGGACAAACGGCCTATTGTAGGGACATGTGTGACACATTATTGATATACAGTGGATATAAATTGTGTACACACCCCTGTTAAGATGCAAGGTGTTCCTGTTACAAATTAGGACCACAATATGTCAGTACACACCTCTTTCAGCCTTTGGTGTTACCCATAACATGAACAGTTCAATTGTGAAACCAAGCATCTGGACTCATGTATTGCACCTACAAGGCTGGCCACCTGTGAGGATGGCAGACATCATATCAGCATGATGTTTCCATCAGGTATGATACCTGATGCTGCCATATATGTCAGTACACTCTCTGTGGCCTATTTGGCTACAATATCACATACATGGGCATTGTTAAGGAAAACACAGAACACTTTCAACTACATATAGGTTGCAAACATCTGGATATTCCAAACACATCTGTACAGAGGACTGTACAATGGTCTAACCTGCTGCATTTGTGGCACATGCTGTTACCACACTATATAAAGTTATGGCAGTGGGAGGTGGTCACCAGCCATGTATGGTACACACATCAAAATGGTATAAGCCACACAAGACATGATCCTGACACAAACAAACAGTTGCCAGCACTGGGATTAGAACTCATGCCTATCAAGGTATTTCTACTATAGTGCTATGCAGTTATCAGACACACCACAGAGCTTATTCATTTCCACCAAGTCAAAAGGTACTTCTAAGGTGGATGACATCAACAGGACTACTAGATTGGAGTGAGGGAAAGTGTAAAGGGTAGTACACAGGTGAAAAATGGTGTAATACACACACTAAATGATTCTCACACAAACACACACCCACCCAAACAGTTGCCAGTAGGGACATTAGAACTCCTGCCTACTATAATACTATGCAGTTATCAGATGCACCAAAGAGCTTATACATTTTCACCTACTCCAAAGGTACTTCTAAGGTGGATGACATCAGCAGGACTACTAGATTGGGGTGAGGGGAAGTGTAAAGGGTAGTACACAAGTCAAAAATGGTATAAACCAGACAGTACATGACTCTCTCACATGCACACACACACACACACACACACACACACACACACACACACACACACACACACACACATTTACCAGTATTGGGATTAGAATTTCTGCCTATCTAGTTATGTCTACTATAGTGTTATGCAGTTACCACATGTGCTACACAGCTTACTGAACTTTCACATGGCCAAAGCTGCTAACTGCACAGCTGAGGTAAAGTATTATATGTGGCAGAAAGGCTGCCTTCAGTTCCACCCTTACATCATGCTAGTTCTTTCTCTCTTACACTTCAAATAGCATTATGGCTTGGCACGTCACTAGGTTATTGTATCAAGAAGTGTGGCACACCTGGGAGCCATCAGCATTACTCGTTCATCATAGAAGTAGCACCAGTACTTACTAGTTACCTCCACCCCTCCTGGCATGACTGAAGGGCACTTTTCTGTACTTTCACTCATTAACCTGGTGCACATGTCCATTCAGAGGCACTGTTGCAACTGCCTCATGTACACAGACAACCCTCCTCTCTAAACTTGAAACACTCAGACCTGTGACAGTTACCCATATATCACCCAATGTGGACATATGCACTCTTCAGCAAAGACTAGACTAGCAGGCCAAGAGGATAAGATTAACACCTGCAACACACCATGTGGAATACATAGCTCACCCTGACACCCACTTTGACAGCCATGACATACAGTGAAAAGCCACACACCCACCTTCACAGAGGTACTCAATGGACATTTACCCAAACAGCACAGACCAGCAAGACAGACACCCACTCAGAAACCACAACATGACACATGCCAAGGGACACAAATTTAACCTACACAGTGTGCCTCTCAACCTAAGCTCCTAAGGCTAACCACCTTGCACAATACAGTGATCATGGGTAACTCAATAGTGAGGCACACACATCCCACTCACTACGTTGAATATGCAGCAGGTAACAGCCAATTATCTATCACATGCCAGCATCCAACACATAACACAGCCACTTATGGCACTCTACAACAACTACGCTTATCACTCTGTATCCATATGGGTGTGAATGCCCTGGGACACCTTCCTGGACTACATGACAAGAGACGTGGTTGAACTCTCTGATTATGTGGTCCAGGCAGGTGTGAAAGTAGCCTTGAGCAGTGTACCATCATCACCCGGAATGATGCTGCTGTACTATCAACAGATTGACTGCAACATTGGCTTACGTGTTTTGTGTCAGTCTCAGGGAATCCAGTACCTCCCTGCTTGGGATGACATAATTGACAGAACCCAATGACTTGCCACAGATGTCCTACATCTGTCAGTGCCGGGTTTCCAGGTACTGGCTAAGTGTTTTTCTACCCCTATGATGCCTTATTAGGCAGTGTTCCTAATGTAATTACCATCATAACAGCTAGACATGTATGCAGTCTGAGGGTCATGCTGCTCAACAGTAGACATCTAACTGTTAGGATGTAGTCACTCAAAGCACTCATTGTAGTGGAGGACATTAACATGTCTGCTGTAATGGAGAGGTGGTTCACAGCAGCAGGTAGCAGACAGCAGCCCTGCAGTATCAGGCTATAATGCATTCCACAGCTGTCATCCCCCAAACATGGACCACACCACACCTCCACAGGTGGTGTTATCTCCGTATTCATTTATGGATGGGAACACCTCTAGACTGCTATCCAAGCATAATGCATTGGAGATTCTTCCGGTACAACTGCCTTGGGGTAATAATGCAATCCAGACCATAGCCTGCTAATGGTCCACATCTATGTCCCTATGCCATTCCTCAACACCCTGCCATCTATGATGGTCCAATGCAACACTAACATAGTATGAGACTTCAAATACCCCTAACATCACCTGGGGAAAGCAGCCAAGTGCCAGTACAGTGGCCCAATACTTCCTGGGATTCATCATTTCTAATGCCCTGGACTGCCTCATACTGAGCCCCAGTAGAGGATGCAAGAACCTTGACCTGTGTTGGCCACTTAAATATGGGACTATTGCTCATCCACGGTTGTTAATCCCTGCATGGTGAGATCCACACAGGTTGTAATCAACATGGAACTCAACATGTCAGCCCCCCCCCCCCCCACAAAGATAGCCACTTTGCAAAACCTCTCCAAATCTGACTTTGCAGCCATGAAAACAGGGGTGGATGACATCACTGCACCCATGGCAATGGGAAATAGCTGCACATCAGTGGAATCATACACATATGCACTGTACAAACAGGTACATGAATGCATGGTACTAGCCAGAGCCAACATAACCCAGACACTGTCCTACAAACACTGGGAGACAATGTGATGGTCCCCTGCCATTACTAAAGTGTACAACATAAGGAATACACTGTTGCAAAGAAAAGTGGTGTCCCATGATTTACACAAAGATACCAAACAAATAAACCAATTGTCCAAGCCCGCAAAAATGAGAAAAATGGATAAACAGCAACAGCAGTTGGCAGCATGGCCAACCCTTTCTTATTTGCAATGGTGATGGTTAGGTTGACAGATGAGATCAGACAGAAGTCCCCGTGGATTATGATGTTTGCAGATGACATTGTGATCTGTAGTGAGAGTAGGGAACAGGTGGAGGAGACCCTGGAGAGGTGGAGATATGCTCTAGAGAGAAAAGGAATAAAGTTCAGCAGGACTAAGACAGAATATGTGTGTGTGAATGAAAGGGAGGATAGAGGAATGGTGAGGATGCAGGGAGTAGAGGTGGCAAAGGTGGATGAGTTTAAATACTTGGGATCAACAGTTCAGAGTAATGGTGAGTGTGGAAGAGAGGTGAAGAAGAGAGTACAGGCAGGATTGAGTGGGTGGAGAAGAGTGTCAGGAGTGATTTGTGACAGACGAGTACCAGTAAGAGTGAAAGGGAAGGTCTACAAGAGGGTAGTGAGACCATCTATGTTATATGGGTTGGAGACAGTGGCACTGACAAAAAGGCAGGAGTCAGTGCTGGACATGGCAGAGTTAAAGATGTTAAGATCTGCACTGGGTGTGACAAGGGTGGACAGGATTAGGAATAAGTATATTAGAGGGTCTGCCCAGGTTGGAAGGTTTGGAGACAAAGCCAGAGAGGCAAGATTACGTTGGTTTGGACGTGCTGAGAAGGGATGCAGAGTATATTGGGAAAAAGATGCTAAGGATGAAGCTGCCAGGTAACAGGAAAAGAGGAAGGCCTAAGATAAGGTTTATGGATGTGGTGAGAGAGGACATGCAAGTGGTTGGTGTGACAGAGCAAGATGCAGAGGATAGGAAGAAATGGAAACAGATGATCCACCGTGGCAACCCCTAATGGGAGCAGCTGAAAGAAGAAGAAAAGGAAGAAGCAGTTGGCAGCACAACAATCATACACAGTCCACTAAATATTTCAGCATGAACCACCTTCAAAAAATGAAGAGACAGCAAAATCCAATAATACGAACTCAGTTTAATAAAACAGTACATAATCGATAAGTGCTTTCACCATATAAACTATGGCTTCCTTAGACCGTTATTATAAAAACATTGCATTAAAAACATATATATAAAGCAGTTCCTAATTAAAAACAATTCAAACTCACCAATCTCTGCTCACACATCTCCATATTGGATTTACCAAAACCTAATGACATCACTACACACACACGCTTCTCTCCTTAAAGAGAAATCTACTTAAACAAGCTGCAACACAATATTTACAGGTAAAATCTAATACATAATTTAATGCATCACTCCATCACTTCTATTCACATACACTTTTACCTGGGCAAGCCTCTCTTATTTAACACAGGCTTTATAGACACAACACTATTTAGTCCAGAGCCCTTATCGGCTACTAGCTTAAGTATCCATCTGAGTTCAGCCTCTTCAGTTCTGTTGTCAACATTGCCCATCCTCATACCCACTCTTATAACCTCCAGGGCTTTATACCTAAACTCATATACCCTATGGCTGCCAATTACATATTTAGCCACGGCATTGGTAACATTGCCTGTCCGGATACTATATTGATGGTCCCTGATGCGATCTCTGACCATACGGTTCATTTTTCCAACATAGAACATTCTACAGCAATTACAGTGTGCCAAATAGACTAAATGTTTTGTGTTACAACATGCTTTGGCTCTAAACATATAGACTTTGGCTGTATCTGGATGTATAAAACTAATATCAAGATCTATCAGCCCACAAAAATTGCAGGTGCCACAAGTGATGGTACCATGCCCATCTTTGGCATCCTTAACCTCTCTATCAGAGTAACACAACATTTTAAGTGAACTACAATTTGTGTGTCTAAACCTAGGCATCTCACCCACCACCTTACTAATGTTGCCATCCGTCATCAATAACAGCCAATGTTTGTGGAAAACTCCCTTTATCACATTCACATTACTAGTATATTTCATCAGATCTTTGACTACTTCACCATGACTATCTATCCTCCCCAACCTCACAGGTGTCACATCACTGGTGGTCACTGAAAAATATTGTTTAGCTCGTCCTGCTCTTAAAGTGTCAACCTGTGCTAATATTGGGTCTACTTCACTATCTTTATACCCTCTCATACTAAAATTTTGTCTCAGAGTGTTACACCCTGCATCATACTCAGCATTAGTGTTATGTAACCATGATACCCTCATACCCTGTCCTTTCACAATGTTTTTAAAGACCTTCCCAGGGTGCATACCATTCCGATGGAGTAAATAATTCCTAGAACACGCCCTCTTATATAAACTAGTAGTCACAGTTGACTCAAGCATCTTATTAATCAAAACATCTAGAAATTCTATTGACTTGTCTGACCATTTATGTGTAAACTTCAGAAATGTGGTGGTCTCATGTAATCTAGCAATAAACCTTTCCAGATCTTTTACAGTACCTCCCCATACCAAGAAAGCATCATCTACAAATTGATGGTAGAATAACACATTGTCCTTATACAGCTCCAACTCATATACCTCTTCCAACTGCAACTGTGCCAATACAGATTTGGCAAAACTATTTGCACAGCAAGTTCCCATTGCTACACCATGTTTTTGTCTATAGTAGCTGTCATCGAACATGAATATATTATTCTCTAATACTACCTTCATGAACTCACATAGTAGATCAATAAACCTGCGATCATAACCACTCTGTTCTTGAAGATATCTACACAGTATCCCACCCCTAGGGTATTGGGAATCACAGTAAACAGGGATACTATGTGTAGTGTGACCAATAGGTATCCCCTAGATACATCAAAGCACTCAACAAACATATGCAGTTCCTTCAGGAATTGTTGTGTGTCCCTTAACACAATGCTGGACTTATCTAAAACTGGTCTCGTGTTTCTCGACAAAAATGGAGATGGGCTCTGTAGCCCATCCTCTCCCTGCCACAATGGGTCTAAAGGTGGGAGAACTGGATTCTTATGTACCTTAGGCATTGCTTGAAATAGAGGTATCAAAGGAGAATTTACCATGAGATAATTCATAAGCTCCATAGATATAGAAAATCTCCTGAGGAGGTCATTCAATAAATACTTGATCTGCTTCAACAATCCTTGTATATGCCTATGATCAATACATTCAAACACCTCATTGTCAAGGAGCATACTGTGGATAGAGCCAAAATAAAAATCCCTGTCCATCACAATAATCATTCCTCCCTTATTGGCAGGGAGTATCACAACAGAAGAATCATTCTTCAGTGCTTCTAATGCTCGTTCCTCATCCTTATTTAAATTATAAAATCTTTTTCCACTACACTTATCATCAAGCATCATACACAAATCATTCTCACAGACCATGCCAAATGCTTCTAAGATCGGGTAATTCACCGGTATATAACTATTTAACCTTTTAAAACTAGTATGCCCCACCCCTTCAGTTCCAGGTAGAGTCAATTTTAACATGACACTTCAAGAACAATTTCAAATCAATAACAGAACTGGCTAAGTCGGCTATTTGCGCTGGTATAAATGTAAGCCCCAAGTTCAGTATTTTAATCTCATCGTCAGTCAATATTCTTCTGGAGAGATTCATAACTAATGATTCTGGTGTTCTCACATCTTTTTGAGTGTGGGATACTTGATGGGCTCTACCAGTTCCTTCCTCTTGGTATGACCCCTGTTCCTCGATCAACTCGTTCCTCTCCCACCTTCATGATGAATACAAAAAGGTGGCTTCGCAAATGCTGATGCTGTAGGAGCTTGAATTTATTTCCTACTTACAACCACAGGGTTCTGAGTACTACTCAAAACTCATTGCTCATAGTCAAGCTGTTGCATTGTATGGCAGCTCTCTCACCCAGGGGCTCACTTTTGCCAACAGAAATATTTTCCATCACGCCATTGTCAGATTGCAATAGTGAAGGCAAAGCACTGTTAACATTTGGTCTCACATCCTCATTAACTGATGTAACCTTATCAGCCAACACTCCCACCCTAGATGCATCATTTGGGTGGTCCTGAGGCCATGAGAAAACATGCCCCAGCCTGAAGTCAGAGAGGTCACAATCCAGCCTCTTCCTCTTCTGATTGGCAAGTCGCCATTCATACATAGTACCATTATCTAATGTCTCTCCAATGGCTTTCTCAATCACACATTGTGGGTACATACCGTACAGTGACTCTTGTTATTTGTCTATTTCTTTACTCAGCCTCTCCTCCTCCAGTCTAATGAACACATTCTAGAGGTGCATGTATCCGAGGCTCGTCTCCATATTCAAATTCTGCCAACTACTAAGCAGTTCAGGGTACTGCATGTCGTATGTCAGCATTTTCAGCATTCTGAGGCCTTGTGGTACTACCGTCCATTGGAGACATGCCTCAAAGTGAAACTATTGGTACTAAAACCTCTTAAGCTTAAACAGGTTGTCTTCCATATCATTCATTTCCTTATGAATAGCCTGTCTGTCATAATCTTCTTCCGACTCATTATTCTCAGCAGCATTTCCACCATTATAATCCAACAAGGGGTTACTATTGTCCAATAGCAAGTTATTCAACACACCAGTCCTGGTTACTCCACCCTGACCCGGTGAAATGGGACTACAGCCACTTATATTCAAAGCCCGACTCTGCGTCATGCTCTTGTGGGTAACCAGAAAGTATATGAAGTACACAAACAAAGATACCCAACAAGTAAATCAACTGTCCAAGCCCACAGAAATTAGTAAAAACAGATGAACAGCAACAACAGTTGGCAGCACGGCAATCATACACAGTCCACAAAATATTTCAAAACGAACCACCTTCAAAAAATGAAGAGACAGCAGAATCCAATAATACGAACTCCATTTAATAAAACAGTATAGAATCGGTAAGCGATTTCACCATATAAACTATAGCTTCCTCAAACCGTTATTATAAAAACATTGCATTAAAAAAAAAAAAAAAAAAAATATATATATATATATATATATATATATATATATATATATATATATATATATATATATATATATATATATAAATAAAGCAGTTTCCAATTAAAAACAATTCAATCTCACCAGTTTCTGCTCACACATCTCCATATTGGATTTACCAAAACGTAGTGACATCTATACACACAGACTTCTCTCCTTAAAGAGAAATCTTCTTAAACAAACTGCAACACAACATTTACAAGTAAAATCTAATACATAATTTAATGCATCACTTCATCACTTCTAATCACATACACTTTTTCCTGGGCAAGCCTCTCTTATTTAATACAGGCTTTATAGACACAACACTATTAAGTCTGGAGCCCTTATTGGCTCCCAGCTTAAGTATCCATCTGAGTTCAGCCTCTTCAGTTCTGTTGTCAACATTGCCCATCCTCATACCCACTCTTATAACCTCCAGGACTTTATACATAAACTCATGTACCCTATGGTTGCCAACTACATATTTAGCCAGGGCATTCATAACATTGCCTGTCTGGATACTATATTGATGTTCCCTGATGCGATCTCTGAACATATGGTTCATTTTTCCAACATATAACTTTCTACAGAAATTACAGTGTGCCAAATAGACTAAATGTTTTGTGGTACAACATGCTTTGACTCTAAGCTTATAGACATTGGCCGTATCTGGATGTATAAAACTAATATCAAGATCCATCAGCCCACAAAAATTGCAGGTGTCACAAGGGATGGTACCATGCCCATCTTCGGCATCCTTAACCTCTCTATCAGGGTAACACAACAATATTTTAAGTGAACCTCAATTTGTGTGTCTAAACCTAGGCATCTCACCCACCACTTTACTAATGTCATCATCCATCATCAATAATGGCCAGTGTTTCTGGAACACTCCCTTTATCACATTCACATTACTAATATATTTCATCGGAACTTTGACTACTTCACCATGACTATTTATCCTCCCCGACCTTTCAGGTGTCACATCACTGGTGGTCGCTGAAAAATATGGTTTAGCTCATCCTGCTCTCAAAGTATCAATCTGTGCTAATATTGGGTCCACTTCACTATCTTTATACCCTCTCATAGTAAAATTTTGTCTCAGAGTGTTACGCTCTCCATCATACTCAGTATTAGTGTTATGTAACCATGACACCCTCATACCCTGTCCTTTAAAAACATTTTTAAAGACCTTCCCAGGGTGCATAGTATTCCGATGAATGAAAGAATTCCTAGAACACTCCTTCTTATATAAACTAGTAGTCACAGTTGAATCAAGCATCTTATTAATCAAACATCTAGAAATTCTATTGACTTGTCTGACCATTTATGTGTAAACTTCAGAAATGTGGTGATCTCATGTAATCTAGCAATAAACCTTCCCAGATCTGTCACAGTGCCTTCCCATACCAACATATTTTTCAGCGACCACTAGTGATGTGACACCTGAGAGGTTGGGGAGGATAGATAGTCATGGTGAAGTAGTCAAAGGTCCGATGAAATATACTAGTAATGTAAATGTGATAAAGGGAGTGTTTCACAAACATTGGCCATTATTGATGATGGATGACAACATTAGTAAGGTAGTGGGTGAGATGCCTAGGTTTAGACACATGAATTGTAGTTCACTTAAAATGTTGTGTTACCCTGATAGAGAGGTTAAGGATCCCGAAGATGGGCATGGTACCATCCCTTGTGTTGCCTGCAGTTTTTGTGGGCTTATAGATCTTGATATTAGTTTTATACATCCAGATACGGCCAAAGTCTATAAGCTTAGAGTCAAAGCATGCTGTACCACAAAGCATTTAGTCTATTTGGCACAATGTAATTGCTGTAGAAGGTTCTATGTTGGAAAAAGAACTGTATGTTCACAGATCGCATCAGGGAACATCAATATAGTATCCGGACAGGCAATGCTACCAATGCCCTGACAAAATATGTAGTTGGCAGCCGTAGGGTACATGAGTTTATATATAAAGCCCTGGAGGTTATAAGAGTGGGTATGAGGATGGGCAATGTTGACAACAGAACTGAAGAGGCAAACTCAGATGGATACTTAAGCTGGGAGCCGATAAGGGCTCCGGACTAAATAGTGTTTTGTCTATAAAGTCTGTATTAAATAAGAGAGGCTTGCCCAGGTAAAAGTGTATGTGATTAGAAGTGATGGAGTGATGCATTAAATTATGTATTAAATTTTACCTGTAAATGTTTTGTTGCAGTTTAAGTAGATTTCCCTTTAAGGAGAGAAGCGTGTGTGTGTAGTGATGTCACTACATTTTGGTAAATCCAATATGGAGATGTGTGAGCAGAGATTGGTGAGTTTGAATTGTGTTTAATTAGAAACTGCTTTATATATATGTTTTTAATGCAATGTTTTTATAATAATGGTCTGAGGAAGCCACAGTTTATATGGTGAAAGAGCTTACCGATTCTATACTGTTTTATTAAACGGAGTTCGTATTATTGGATTCTGCTGTCTCTTCATTTTTTGGAGGTGGTTCATTTTGAAATATTTTGTGGACTGTGTATGATTGCTGTGCTGCCAACTGCTGTTACTGTTTATCTGTTTTTACTCATTTTTGCGGGCTTGGACAGTTGGTTTACTTGTTTGGTATCTTTGTTTGTGTACTTCATATACTTTTTGGTTACCCACAAGAGCATGGCGTAGAGTCCGGCTTTGAATATGAGTGACTGTAGTCCCATTCCACCGGGTCAGGGTGGAGTTACCAGGACTGGTGTGTTGAATAACTTGCTATTGGACAATAGTAACCCCTTGTTGGATTATAATCGTGGAAATGTTGCTGAGAATAATGAGTCGGAAGAAGATTATGAGAGACAGGCTTTTCATAAGCAAATGAATGATATGGAAGACAACCTCATTAAACTGAAGAGGTTGCAGTACCAACAGTTTCACTTTGAGGCATGTCTCCGATGGAAGGTAGTACCACAAGGCCTCGGAGTGCTGAAAATGCCGACATACGGCATGCACTACCCTGAACTGCTTAGTAGTTGGCAGAATTTTAATCTGGAGATGAGCCTCGGATACGTGTGCCTCATGAATAAGTTCTTTAGACCAGAGGAGGAAAGGCTGATTAATGAAACAGAGAAACAACAAGAGTCACTGTATGATATGTACCCATAATGTGTGATTGATAAAGCCATTGGAGGGACAGTGGACACTGTTGCTATGTATGAACGGCGACTTGCCAATCTGAAGAGGAAGAGGTTGGATCATGACCTCTGACTTCAGGCTGGGGCATGTTTTCTCATGGCCTCGGGGCCATCCAGATGATGCATCTATGGCGGGAGTGTTGGCTGATAAGGTTACATTAGTTAATGAGGATGTGAGACCAAATGTTAACAGTGCTTTGCCTTCACCATTACGATCTGACAATGGTGTGATGGAAAATATTTCTGTTGCCAACAGTGAGCCCCTGGGTGAGAGAACTGCCATACAACGCAACAGTTTGGCTGTGAGCAATGATAATTTGACTGCTTTGAGTAGTACTCAGAACCCTGTGGTTGTACGAAGGAAAGAAATTCAAGCTCCTCCAGCGTTAGGGTTTGCGAAGCCACCTTTTCGTATTCATCAGGAAGGTGGGAGAGGAACAAATCGATCGAGGAGCAGGGGTCGTACCAAGAGGAAGGAACCAGTAGAGCCCATCAAGTATCCCACACTCAAGAAGATGTGGGAACACCGGAATCATTAGTTATGAATCTCTCCAGAAGAATATTGACTGATGATGAGATTAAGGTACTGAACTTGGGGCTTATGTTTATACAAGCCCAAACAGCAGACTTAGCCAGTTCTGTTATTGATTTGAAATTTTTCTTGAGAAGTGTCATGTTAAAATTGACTTTACCTGGAACTGAAGGGGTGGGGGTTACTAGTTTAAAAAGGTTACGTAGTTATGTACCGGTGGATTACCCGATCTTAGAAGCATTTGGCAAGGTCTGTGAGAATGATTTGTGTATGATGCTTGATGATAAGTGTAGTGGAAAAAGATTTTATAATTTAAATAAGGATGAGGAACGAGCATTAGAAGCATTGAAGAATGATTCTTCTATTGTGATACGCCCTGCTGATAAGGGAGGAATGATTATTGTGATGGACAGGGATTTCTACTTTGGCTCTATCCACAGTATGCTCCTTGATAATGAGGTGTTTGAATGTACTGATCATAGGCATATACAAGGATTGTTGAGGCAGATCAAGTATTTATTGAATGACCTCCTCATGAGATATTCTATATCTATGGAGCTTATGAATTATCTCACATTGAATTCTCCTTTGATACCTCTATTTCAAGCAATGCCTAAGGTACATAAGAATCCAGTTCTCCCACCTTTAGACCCATTGTGGCAGGGAGAGGATAGGCTACAGACCCCATCTCCATTTTTGTTGAGAAACACATGAGACCAGTTTTAGATAAGTCCAGCGTTGTGTTAAGGGACACAAAATAATTCCTGAAGGAACTGCATATGTTTGTTGAAGGCTTTGATGTATCTAGGGGATACCTATTGGTCACGGTAGATGCAGTATCCCTGTTTACTGTGATTCCCAATATGCTACGGGTGGGATACCTGTGTAGCTATCTTCAAGAACAGAGTGGTTATGACTGCAGGCTTATTGATCTAATATGTGAGTTCATAAAGGTAGTATTAGAGAATAACATATTCGTGTTCGGTAACAGCTATTATAGACAAAAACATGGTGTAGCAATGGGAACTTGCTGTGCAAATAGTTTTGCCAAGTTTGTATTGGCACAGTGGGCATTGGAAGAGGTATTTGAGCTGGAGTTGTATAAGGAAAATGTGTTATTCTACCGTCAATTTGTAGATGATGATTTCTTGGTATGGGGAGGTACTGTGAAAGATCTGGAAAGGTTTATTGCTAGATTACATGAGACCACCACATTTCTGAAGTTTACACATAAATGATCAGACAAGTCAATAGAATTTCTAGATGTTTTGATTATTAAGACTCTTGATTCAACTGTGACTACTAGTCTATATAAGAAGGAGTGTTCTAGGAATTCTTTATTCCATCGGAATAGTATGCACCCTGGGAAGGTCTTTAAAAACATTGTGAAAAGACAGGGTATGAGGGTATCATGGTTACATAACACTAATGCTGAGTATGATAGAGGGCGTAACACTCTGAGACAAAATTTTAGTATGAGAGAGTATAAAGATAGTGAAGTGGACCCAATATTAGCGCAGATTGATACTTTAAGAGCAGGACAAACTAAACCATATTTTTCAGCAGCCACCAGTGATGTGACACCTAAGAGGTCGGGGAGGATAGACAGTCATGGTGAAGTAGTCAATGTTTCGATGAAATATGCTAGTAATGTGAATGTGATAAAGGGAGTGTTCCACAAATATTGGCCGTTATTGATGACAGATGACAACATTAATAAGGTGGTGGGTGAGATGCCTAGGTTTAGACACACAAATTTTAGTTCACTTAAAATGTTGTGTTACCCTGATAGAGAGGTTAAGTATGCCAAAGATGGGCATGGTACCATCCCTTGTGGCACCTGCAATTTTTGTAGGCTGATAAATATTGATATTAGTTTTATACATCCAGATACGGCCAAAGTCTATAAGCTTAGAATCAAAGCATGTTGTACCACAAAACATTTAGTCTATTTGGCACACTGTAATTGATGTAGAAGGTTCTATGTTGGAAAAATGAACCGTATTTTCAGAGATCGCATCAAGGAACATCAATATAGTATCCGGACAGGCAATGTTTCGAATGTCCTGGCTAAATATGTAGTTGGCAGCCACAGGGTACAAGAGTTTAGGTATAAAGCCCTGGAGGTTATAAGAGTGGGTATGAGAATGGGCAATGTTGACAACAGAACTGAAGAGGCTGAACTCAGATGGATACTTAAGCTGGGAGCCGATAAGGGCTCTGGACTAAATAGTGTTGTGTCTATAAAGCCTGTATTAAATAAGAGAGGCTTGCCCAGCTAAAAGTGTATGTGATTAGAAGTGATGGAGTGATGCATTAAATTATGTATTAGATTTTACCTGTAAATGTTGTGTTGCAGTTTGTTTAAGTAGATTTCTCTTTAAGGAGAGAAGTGTGTGTGTAGTGAAGTCACTACGTTTTGGGAAATCCAATATGGAGATGTGTGAGCAGAGACTGGTGAGTTTGAATTTTTTTAATTATTTATTTATTTATTTATTTATTTATTTATTTAAATTTGTTGACCGGGAGTGTCCGACTGGACGTGGGTCCATTTTCAGCGGAGGCCCGGGGAGAAAAGCTCCACAGTAAAATAAACAGACAGTAGTTACATTGGATTACATAGTGATTAACAATTTAACATAGAAATTACTTACAACATATTTACAGATGAAGAACATAGTACATCAGTAGACAACTAGAATCTTTATCTGTGAAGTACATAACAGGCATTAACAAATGTAACAATGAGAAGTTCCTGCTGTATAATAAGTACTAGGCTTATGAGCATCTGAGCTTGCTATAATCAAGGTAGTTAGTGGAGGTGAAAGAAAGGTAGTAGTTGGATGGGGTGGATTATATTAGAGTGGGAGTTGCAAGGGCATAGCCAGCATGTTTTTAGGTGCGCTTTTAATAAAGTTTTGAAGTTGGTGCATGATGGTATGGAGGTAATTGTGGGTGGGAGTGAGTTCCATAATTTGGCTATGGCGCAAGAGAATAGTGCTTCACCAGCAGAGTTATTGGCTTTAGTGATCTGCAAGTGATTTTTGTTGCTGGATCTTAGTGGTCTGGTGGTGCGATAGGGTTGGAGTAGATTCTGGAGGGATGGGACATTTAGTGGATGGTTTACTAGTTTGTGGGCGAGTGAGAGTTGATACCACTGAAGGAGGTGAGGGAGTTCAAGCCAGCCCAGTTCAGCAAGTGAGAGACAGTGGTGACTACGGTAGGATGCCCCAGTGGCGAATTTTGCGATTTTGTTGTAGCAGGTCTCTAGCTTGTTTAGATCACATTGCCTTAGGTTGGTATATACTGGAGAGGCATAAAGTAGGGTGGAGATAAGGTGGGAATTTGCTATTGAAATCTTTGCTGCTTTGGTGAGAAATTGTTTATTTCTGTATAATGCTCCTAGTTTTTTGTGGACTTTTTATGGTCATGGATATGTGAATGTCAAATTTTAGTTTATTGCCTATTTCCACTCCTAGCAATTTGGTGTGTTCAGTTGGGTATATAGTGGTGTTGTCTTTTGCTGTGATGTTAAAGTGAGAGTTGTTTTGATTATGTTTGGTGGGTTGGAAGATGAGTAGTTTAGTTTTGTTTGGGTTGAGTATTAATTGGGCATCGGATAACCATGTTTCAACAGAGGAAAAGGCTTCCTGTGTGACTTTTTGCAGTTTGGGTAGGGACTGGGCTGAGCAGATGATGGTAGAGTCATCTGCGTGTTGGATGAGTGTGCCATGTTTGGTGGCAGAGGCTAGATTATTGGTGTAAACAGAGAAAAGTAGGGGGTTCAAGGATGGATCCTTGGGGAACCCCTATGGAGACAGGTAGTTGGGGAGATATGTCATTCTGCCATACAACGGATTGTTGGCGGTCAGACAGGTAACTCTAAAGCCAGTTGGTGACTGATTGTGAGAAGGATAGGTTACTGAGGACAGAGATAAGTTGTTTGTGTGGGACCATGTCAAATGCTTTAGATAGGTCTAGGAAAGTAGCAGAGGAGAGATAGCCATTGTTTTTATGCTGAAGGATAGTGTTTGTAAAGGAGAGTAAGGCAGTGGTGGTGCTATGGTTTAGTCGGAAACCATGCTGAGTACTGGAAAGGAGGTTGTTAGTAAGGAGGTAGTGTGAGACCTGAGAGTGTATGCATCTCTCTAGTATTTTGGAGAGTGGAGAGAGAATAGCCATGGGGTGGTAATTGGTTAGTTCTGCAGAGGGTCCGCCTTTGTGGAGGGGAATTATATGTGAGACTTTCCACAATGTGGGAATGTAACTTTCTGACATAGATCGGTTAATCAAGATGGATACTGGGTAGGCCAGAGCATCAGCTGCGATTTGTAGGTATTCACTTGGGAGGTTGTCTGCTGCTAATTTGGTGAGTTTAAGTTTAGTTAAGAGTTTTTTTATGTTGGAGGTAGGTACAGGAGAAAAAGAGAAGGCAGTGGGGAGATTACTGGTTGAAGGTGTGGGTTGGAGGGGAGGGGGGTTGTGTTGTTTAGCTAGTGCTAGTATGGTTTGGGTGAAGTGTGTGTTGAATGAGGTAGCAATATTTTCTGAGGAGTGAGGGATGTTATGAGGAGGGGTACTAACTTTACCTGGGTGGAGGATGGAGTTTATGGAGGACCAGAATTGTTTGGGGCTGTGTTGTGAGGAGTCTAGGGCAGACTGGTAGTATTGGAATTTGTCCCGTTTTATTAGCTTTTTGACTCTATTGCGTAGTTCTAGGAATTTCTGTCTAGCTGCGGGGGTTTTGGTTTTGTGCCAGTGCTCCCAGGCTTTATCCCTGTTTTTCATTTCTGACTTAGTGGTTTTCTGTAGCCATGGGGAGGGTTGTGCTTTGGTTCTGGAAAATCTTATGGGGCATGGTAATTAAGGATGTTCAGGAAGGTAGTATTAAAAGATTCAACTGCGTCATCTAGACTGAGGTACTTTAGAGCATGCCAGTTACATTCTTTGAGGGATGAGATGAATGTGAGTGGGTTAAAGTTTATTTTTTACGTATTTGACGATAGATGACAGGTTTAGCTTGGTACAGGTATTTTTTGAGTAGGAATGTTGGGGAGTGATCACTGAGGCTATCTGATAAGCAGCCTGTTATATATGACTGGGGGTTCTTACTGACTAGTATCCACTCCAGGGTAGAGTGTTTGCTGGAGTTTTTATTTATCCTTGTTGGTGACTGGACTAGTTGGGTGAAGCCATGAAGGTGTACATGATGGGTTGGATTGTTGCCAGAACAGGATTGCCAGTCAATATTGAAATCACCTAAGATGATAGTTTCTTTGGGGAGATGGTGGGTAGACCAGCTGAGGAGGTTTTCTAGTGGAGGGATGTTTTGGCCAGGTGGGAAGTAGCATCCAATTATGTTGATGGTTTTGTTTCGGTTAATTTTGAGGTTGGTATATATTATTTCTTCATTGCCTATTTGTGGTGCTGATGATTTTAAGATCTGGATGTTTAGATGTTATTTAAATATTACA
>NC_056735.1:871211745-871259245 GCF_019279795.1 Protopterus annectens
TTACACTTTGAAATGTACTGGCTGTGTATGGACACAAACTACTTCAACCTACAGATATACACACATACACACTTTTACAATTGCTGGTACTTTGATTAGAACTCATACCTAAGTAGTGTTTTGCACTAAGTATTACATAGGTATTGCACTAAGCATTACACAGTTATCGCAAGTGCCATGGAGCTTATATGCTGGAGAGCTGTCCAAAGGTATCTTTGAAGGTGAGTGACATCAGCAGAAGTGCTAAAGGAGGGGTAAGGGAAGTGTAGTGAGTGTAAATGGGCTCAAAATCATGTCTCTACAATGACATACACACTCTCTGACACAAACACACACATTTTCACAGTTACCAGGACCAGGATTAGAACTCCTACCTAACTAGTTTGCTACACTATTACGCAGATATTGCAAATGCCATGGAGCTTATATGTTGGACAGCTGTCCAAAGGTATCCGTGAAGGTGAGTGATAGCAGCAGCAGTGATAAAGGAGAGGTAAGGGAAGTGTAGTGAGTGTGAATGGCCTCAAAATCATGTCTCTACAATGGTGCACACTCTCTCTTACACAAACACACACACATTTTCACAGTTGCCAGGACTGGGATTAGAGCTTCTACCTAACTAGTTTACTACACTATAGTATTACACAGGTATTACGAGCACCATGGAATTTATAGGACTGCAAGTTGCACAAAGGGTTATTTCAGGGTGACTGATAACAGCAGGAGTGCTAAAGTAGGACAGTGGGGAGTGTAATGAGTTCGGTTGTTTATTTGCCTTGTCTAATGCAGAGGTGTAACCTGTGAACTGAATGCCTAAAGACATCTAATACCATGCTGCTGTTTATGTGACTATGTGCCTGAAGGTTTTTCTCTTGCTCTGCTGCTGTTTCCTTTAGTGTTTCCATAATTGCTTGCCAAGACTGTAACTGCTATTGAGAATACGCCACCCACGTGGAGCCTGTATTGTGTATGCTGTTGCTCAGCCACCTGTTAACAAGCCTGAAATGGCTGCCTTAAACTGCTGCTATTCGAGTTATTTTTGGGTCAAATTGTCCAAGCCAGTAAAGTACATGCTGAAGCTAGTTTGCTTGCTTTTACTGCTACAGTTCGTGATACTTTTGGGGTGATAGGGTCTCTATACCTGTACCAAGCATGCTTACACTTGTTTCACTGTTTTAGGAACTAAACAGCCGTTGTTTGTGCCATATTATTTGCAGCTGTTATGCCTGCAACTGCCACGTAGCATTATTCCTCCCATGGGGAGCCACTTTGGGCGTACTGAAGATCTTTTTGTCCGTTTTAGCCTGGAATGGCTATTTCTAATTGTGCCACCCACGTGGAGCTAGTCTGAGCATGCCGACAATTTTTTTTTTGTCCGTTTTCAGTCTGAGCATGCTAAAGCTGATATTCCCCTCTAGCCATTCACTACATGTGAAACAGGGAACCAAGTCTAATTAATGCTTCTTGGTTTACAACCTGTGCTGTATACTCAGCTCTTCATGCTGTAATGATTCCAGTTAATTAGAGTCCACATCAGGATGCTTTTTTAACCTTTTTCTAAGCCTGAAATGTCCCAGACTCCTACTCGCTAACACTAGCTGTAATCTACATATATTTCATATATCAGTAAGTGGGCCTCGGGTTTCTTAGATGTTTGATAGCCAACTTAAACTGAGGTATGCTTTCTGCAGTCTACCACAACCTTAATTAGGTCCTGGGAAACTGGGGACTGGCCGTAGATGTTTTTCAGTGGTCTGCCCTAGCAATTAAAGAGTAAGGTTATTAATGATAAAGCCTCCCAGGGCAGCTCTTGCCAATAACTACAGAGGTAATATACATCGCTTCTTACTAAATCTAATAGGGGTCTTAGTGACCAGAAATATGACCACGCTGTGGTAACTAGCAGTATCTAGTGGGTGCTATCCTGAATAACAGTAAAGATATCACTTTGCCACGCATGTTTGGCATACAAGCCTAGTGAGTGCATATTTAAATGATTAAATGCTAAGCCTTCATCGATGTGTTATTAGTAGGGAATGGTGTACTTTACGATAGAATAAGAAGGTGTTGTTTCCCTTCTGGTCCATTGTTTAAGGTGGATTCTGAGCCTGCCTGCTATTCTGTCCCAACTCATACCTGGGGATTATAGTCTAGACTCCTGCGATTTTACTTTGCATTTGTTTTAATATATGGCAATACAGTTATTCTTTTGCATTATAAGTATGAATTATAGCTTAAAGGCAATGTATGGTCTGCTGTCCTACTGAGCCTTTCAACAGTGTCTTGCTACTTTATAATGTCACAGTATTATTAGCTTAAAAGTGATTCCAACAGCTTCTTTCAAATATAAGGGCATGAATATAAGCTAATTTATTGTGTCTTCATGTAAAGCTTTTTTGTTTGTTTAATTGTCATAACTACCTGCTATGTGCTAACTCTTTTTTCCCTCCTCCACTTTTGTCTCTCTTTCTCCCTAAAATACTCTGCTCCCCATTGCGCTGTTCTTGATATAGTCTCAATGAACCTACCTACCTGGTGACAAAGGACCCTATCGAAATATCTGCGGTCTCATCTAACAGCCTTATATTCTCTGCACCCTCTTTCAAGAAAGCAAGAAAGTATGTGGTTGTATAAGTCCTGCTTGTAAAGCTGACTACCGGATACTATTGCTTCAGAGGTTCTAAAGTACGCTACGAGCCTGAATAGCTAGCAGCCTTTACCCCCCCCTCCTATCTACCCTGTATCCAACAAACCTCTTCTACTTTATAATAACCCACTTTACTAGCTATCACTCCTTAGTGCTGCGGTGGGGTGGTGCAGCGGTAGCGTTGTTGCCTCACAGCAAAAGGTTCTCCCATTCGATTCTCGGCTGGAGTGTGGGGAGTGCCTTCTGTGTGGAGTCTGCATGTCCTCCCCGCGGTTGGGTGGGCGTTCGAAAGACATGCGTAAATGGGCGTGCTTTCATCGAAGGTTGAATGTTGAGCTGGCACATCGGTGTTCTTCAAAATCTACTGCCAATCATTAGTGGACCAGAGTTCCGCTGTGGCGACTCCTAACTGGGAAAAGCCGAAAGACAACAACTAGCTATCACTCCTTCCCTAGTTCTAAACCAGCTAGCTCCCTTACATACTTACCTGCAATACTAGATCAGCCACTAGGTGGCACCGGTATCCCATCCTTTATCTCCTGCTTATCCCTCTGTATTTCTTCTGTAATTACACTACATCTCTTAAGTCCTAGACCTGCTCTTATTTTCTCACTTACCCTTTACTTCAACTGTCTACACCCACCTGTTTTTTTCTCATAGACTTCTGATTTATCTCTGATCTTTCCCACTCCTGATTTGCCTAACTTACCTTCAGTTACCAGCACTGCTGACAGTTTCTTCTCTAGCTTCTCCTTCACTTGTCTCTGACTCTTTCCCTTAGGCCCATAATCTCCCCACTACCTGCCATCTCCTGTCTCTAGGTTCTTATCTGGCACATTTACCTGCCATTCCTACTTCTCTTACCTTCAGTACCTTCTGCACCTCCTTTCTGAATGACCAATAGCCTCACTAGGTGTGGCTTGTCTGTTTCCCCTCCTGATTGTACCTGTTGTACACCTTCTCCCCTCCCCTCTCCTCCTCTTATCCTCTGGAATACTATTTTTACCTATAGTCCAGTGAGGCACAATCTTTAATCACTTTGAGAAATCCCTGGCAACTGTCCGCTCCTGCCCCAATGTCTTTTGCCTCTGGAAGTAGTGTTTGGTTGTTTATTTGCCTTATCTAATGCAGAGGTGCAAGCTGTGAACTGAATGCTTAAAGACATCTAATACCCTGCTGCTGTTTATGTGACTGTGTGCCTAAAGGTTTTTCTCTTACTCTGCTGCTGTTTACTATAGTTTTTCTGTAATTGTTTTCCAAGACTGTAACTGCTATTGAGAATAAGCCACCCACGTGGAGCCTGTATTGTGTATGCTGTTGCTCAGCCACCTGTTAACAAGCCTGAAATGGCTGCCTTAAACTGCTGCTGTTCATGTTATTTTTGGGTCAAATTGTCCAAGCCTATAAAGTACACGCTGAAGCTAGTTTGCTTGCTTTAACTGCTATGGTTCGTGATACTTTTGGGGTGATAGGGTCTCTATACCTGTAACAAGCATGCTTACACTTGATTCACTGTTTTAGGAACTAAATGGCCACTGTTTGTGCCATATTGTTTGCAACTGTTATGCCTGCAACTGCCACGTAGCATTATTCCACCCACAGGGAGCCATTTTGGTCATAATGAAGATCTTTTTGTCCATTTTAGCCTGAAACGGCTATTTCTAATTGCGCCACCCACGTGGAGCTAGTTTGAGCATGCTGAAGATTTTTTTTTTGTCCGTTTTTAGCCTGGAACAGCTATGTTGTAATTGTGCCACCCACGTGGAGCCAGTCTGAGCATGCTAAAGCTGATATTCCCCTCTAGCCGCTCACTACATGTGAAACAGGGAACCAAGTCTAATTAATGCTTCTCGGTTTACAACCTGTGCTGTATAACCAGCTCTTCATGCTGTAATGATTCTAATTAGAGTCCACATCAGGATGCCTTTTTAACCTTTCTCTAACCCTGAAATGTCCCAGACTCCTACTCGCTAACACTAGCTGTAATCTACATAAAATATATATCAGTAAGTGGCCCTTGGGTTTCTTAGATGTTTTGAAAGCCAACTTAAACTGAGGTATGCTTTCTGCAGTCTACCACAACCTTAATTAGGTCCTGGGAAACTGGGTACTGGCCGTAGATGTTTTTCAGTGGTCTGCCCTAGCAATTAAAGAGTAAAGTAATTAATGATAAAGCCTCCCAGGGCAGCTCTTGCCAATAACTACAGAGGTAATATACATCGCTTCTTACTAAATCTAATAGGGGTCTTAGTGACCAGAAATATGACCATGCTGTGGTAACTAGCAGTATCTAGTGGGTGCTATCCTGAATAACAGTAAAGATATCACTTTGCCACGCATGTTTGTCATACAAGCCTAGTGAGTGCAGTGCATATTTAAATGATTAAATGCTAAGCCTTCATCGATGAGTTATTAGTGGGGAATGGTGTACTTTACAATAGAATAAGAAGGTGTTGTTTCCCTTCTGGTCCATTGTTTAAGGTGAATTCTGAGCCTGCCTGCTATTCTTCCCCGACTCATACCTGGGGATTCTAGTCTAGACTCGTGCAATTTTACTTTGCATTTGTTTTAATATATGGCAATCCAGTTATTCTTTTGTGTTATAAGCATGAATTACAGCTTAAAGGCAATGTATGGTCTGCTGTCCTACTGAGCCTTTTAACAGTGTCTTGCTACTTTATAATGTTACAGTATTATTAGCTTAAAAGTGATTCCAATAGCTTCTTTTAATTATAAGGACATGAATACAAGCTAATTTAGTAATTGTGTCTTCATGTAAAGCTTTTTTGTTTGTTTAATTGTCATAACTACCTGCTATGTGCTAACTCTTTTTTCTCTCCTACACGTTTGTCTCTCTTTCTCCCTAAAGTACCCTGCTCCCCATTACACTGTTCCTGATATAGTCTCAATGAACCTACCTACCTGGTGACAAAGGACCCTATCGAAATACCTGCGGTCTCATCTAACAGCCTTATATTCCCTGCACCCTCTCTCAAGGAAGCAAGAAAGTATGTGGTTGTATAAGTCCTGCTTGTAAAGCTGACTACTGGCTACTGTTGCTTCAGAGGTTCTAAAGTATGCTACGAGCCTATACAGCCAACAGCCTTTACCCCCCTCCTATCTACCCTGTATCCAACAAACCTCTTCTACTTTATAATAACCCCCTTTACTAGCTAGCACTCCTTCCCTAGTTCTAAACCAGCTAGCTCCCTTACATACTTACCTGCATGACTAGATCTGCCCAATAGGTGGCACCCTTATCCCATCCTTTATCTCCTGCTTATCCCTCTGTATTTCTTCTGTAATTACACTGCATCTCAAGTCCTAGACCTGCTCTTATTTTATCACTTATCCTTTACTTCAGCTGTCTACACCCACCTGTTTTTTTCAAAAAGACTTCTGATTTATTTCTGATCTTTCCCACTCCTGATTTGCCTAACTTACCTTCAGTTACCAGCATTGCTGACAGTTTCTTCTCTAGCGTCTCCTTCACTTGTCTCTGACTCTTTCCCTTAGGCCCATAATCTCCCTACTACCTGCCATGTGCTGTCTCTAGGTTCTTATCTGTCTCATTTACTTGCCATTCCTACTTCACTTACCTTCAGTACCTTCTGCACCTCCTTTCTGAACGACCAATAGCCTCACTAGGTGTCACTTGTCTCTTACCCCTCCTGATTGTACCTGTTGTACACCTTCTCCCCTCCCCTCTCTTCCGCTGGAATACTATTTATACCCGTAGTCCTGTGAGGTGCCATCTTTAATCACTTTGAGAAATCTCTGGCTGCTGTCCACTCCTGCCCCAGCGTCTCTTGCCTCTGGTAAGTAGCGTTCAGTTGTTTATTTGCCTTGTCTAATGCAGAGGTGTAACCTGTGAACTGAATGCTTAAAGACATCTAATACCCTGCTGCTGTTTATGTGACTGTGTGCCTAAAGGTTTTTCTCTTGCTCTGCTGCTGTTTCCTTTAGTGTTTCCGTAATTGTTTTCCAAGACTGTAACTGCTATTGAGAATACACCACCCACATGTAGCCTGTATTGTGTATGCTGTTGCTCAGCCACCTGTTAACAAGCCTGAAACAGCTGCCTTAAACTGCTGCTGTTTGAGTTTTTTGGGTCAAATTGTCCAAGCCAGTAAAGTACATGCTGAAGCTAGTTTGCTTGCTTTAACTGCTATGGTTTGTGATACTTTTGGGGTGATAGGGTCTCTATACCTGTAACGAGCATGCTTACACTTGTTTCACTGTTTTAGGAACTAAACTGCCGCTGTTTGTGCCATATTATTTGCAGCTGTTAGGCCTGCAACTGCTACGTAGCATTATTCCACCCACGGGGAGCCACTTTGGGCATACTGAAGATCTTTTTGTCCATTTTAGCCTGGAACGGCTACTTCTAATTGTGCCACCCATGTGGAGTTAGTATGAGCATGCTGAAGATTTTTTTTTGTCCGTTTTCAGCCTGGAACAGCTATTTTATAATTTCGCCACCCACGTGGAGCCAGTCTGAGCATACTAAAGCTGATATTCCCCTCTAACCATTCACTACATGTGAAACACGGAACCGAGTCTAATTAATGCTTCTCGATTTACAACCTGTGCTGTATACCCAGCTCTTCATGCTGTAATGATTCTAATTAGAGTCCACATCATGGTGCTTTTTTAACCTTTCTCTAACCCTGAAATGTCCCAGACTTCTACTCGCTAACACTAGTTGTAATCTACATATATTTCATATATCAGTAAGTGGGCCTCAGGTTTCTTAGATGTTTGAAAGCCAACTTAAACTGAGGTATGCTTTGTGCAGTCTACCACAACCTTAATTAGGTCCTGGGAAACTGGGTACTTGCCATAGATGTTTTTCAGTGGTCTGCCATAGCAATTAAAGAGTAAAGTAATTAATGATAAAGCCTTCCAGGGCAGCTCTTGCCAATAACTACAGAGGTAATATACTTTTCTTCTTACTAAATATAATAGGGGTCTTACTGACCAGAAATATGACCATGCTGTGGTAAATAGCAGTATCTAGTGGGTGCTATCCTGGATAACAGTAAAGATATCAATTTGCCCCGCATGTTTGGCATACAAACCTAGTGAGTGCATACTTAACTGATTAAATGCTATGCCTTCATCGATAAGTTATTAGTGGGGAATGGTGTACTTTACGTTAGAATAAGAAGGTGTTGTTTCCCTTCTCGTGCATTGTTGAAGGTGGATTCTGAGCCTGCCTGCTATTCATTTCCAACTCATACCTGGGGATTATAGTCTAGACTCCTGCTATTTTACTTTGCATTTGATTTAATATATGGCAATACAGTTATTCTTTTGCATTATAAATATGAATTATAGCTTAAAGGCAATGTATGGTCTGCTGTCATACGGAGCCTTTTAACAGTACCTTGCTACTTTATAATGTCACAGTATTATTAGCTTAAAAGGGATTCCAATAGCTTCTTTCAAATATAAGGGCATGAATATAAGCTAATTTATTGCGTCTTCATGTAAAGCTTTTTTGTTTGTTTAATTGTCATAACTACCTGCTATGTGCTAACTCTTTTTTCGCTCCTCTACTTTTGTCTCTCTTTCTCCCTAAAGTACTCTGCTCCCCATTGCGCTGTTCTTGATATAGTCTCAATGAACCTACCTACCTGGTGACAGAGGACCCTATCGAAATACCTGCGGTCTCATCTAACAGCCTTATATTCCCTGCACCCTCTTTCAAGAAAGCAAGAAAGTATGTGGTTGTATAAGTAAAGCTGACTACTGGCTACTATTGCTTCAGAGGTTCTAAAGTACGCTACGAGCTTGAACAGCCAGCAGCCTTTACCCCCCTTCCTATCTACCCTGTATCCAACAAACCTCTTCTACTTTATAATAACCCGCTTTACTAGCTATCACTCCTTAGTGCTGCGGTGGTGCAGCGGTAGCGTTGTTGCCTCACAGCAAGAGGTTCTCCTGTTCGATTCTCGGCTGGAGTGTGGGGAGTGCCTTCTGTGTGGAGTCTGCATGTCCTGCCCGCAGTTGGGTGGGCGTTCGAAAGACATGCCTAAATGGGCGTGCTTTCGTTGAAGGTTGAACGTTGAGCTGGCACCTTGGCGTTCTTCAAAATCTACTGCCAATCATTAGCGGACCGGAGTTAGGCTGTGGCAACCCCTAACCGGGAAAAGCCGAAAAACAACAACTAGCTATCACTCCTTCCCTAGTTCTAAACCAGCTAGCTCCCTTAAATACTTACCTGCAATACTAGATAAGCCACTAGGTGGCACCAGTATCCCATCCTTTATCTCCTGCCTATCCCTCTGTATTTCTTCTGTAATTACACTACATCTCTTAAGTCCTAGACCTGCTCTTATTTTCTCACTTACCCTTTACTTCAACTGTCTACACTCACCTGTTTTTTTCTCATAGACTTCTGATTTATCTCTGATCTTTCCCACTCCTGACTTGCCTAACTTACCTTCACTTACCAGCATTGCTGACAGTTTCTTCTCTAGCTTCTCCTTCACTTGTCTCTGAATCTTTCCCTTAAGCCCATAATCTCCCCACTACCTGCCATCTCCTGTCTCTAGGTTCTTATCTGGCACATTTACCTGCCATTCCTATTTCTCTTACCTTCAGTACCTTCTGCACCTCCTTTCTGAATGACCAATAGCCTCACTAGGTGTGGCTTGTCTCTTTCCTCTCCTGATTGTACCTGTTGTACACCTTCTCCCCTCCCCTCTCCTCCTCTTATCCTCTGGAATACTATTTTTACCTATAGTCCTGTGAGGCACAATCTTTAATCACTTTGAGAAATCCCTGGCAACTGTCCACTCCTGCCCCAGCGTCTTTTGCCTCTGGAAGTAGTGTTTGGTTGTTTATTTGCCTTGTCTAATGCAGAGGTACAAGCTGTGAACTGAATGCTTAAAGACAACTAATACCATGCTGCTGTTTATGTGACTGTGTGCCTAAAGGTTTTTCTCTTACTCTGCTGCTGTTTACTATAGTGTTTCTGTAATTGTTTTCCAAGACTGTAACTGCTATTGAGAATAAGCCACCCACGTGGAGCCTGTATTGTGTATGCTGTTGCTCAGCCACCTGTTAACAAGCCTGAAATGACTGCCTTAAACTGCTGCTGTTCATGTTATTTTTGGGTCAAATTGTCCAAGCCTATAAAGTACACGCTGAAGCTAGTTTGCTTGCTTTAACTGCTATGGTTCGTGATACTTTTGGGGTGATAGGGTCTCTATACCTGTAACAAGCATGCTTACACTTGTTTCACTGTTTTAGGAACTAAATGGCCGCTGTTTGTGCCATATTGTTTGCAACTGTTATGCCTGCAACTGCCACGTAGCATTATTCCACCCACGGGGAGCCACTTTGGGCATACTGAAGATCTTTTTGTCCATTTTAGCCTGGAATAGCTATTTCTTATTGCGCCACCCACGTGGAGCTAGTCTGAGCATGCTGAAGATTTTTTTGTCTGTTTTTAGCCTGGAATGGCTATGTTGTAATTGCGCCACCCACGTGGAGCCAGTCTGAGCATGCTAAAGCTGATATTCCCTTCTAGCTGTTCACTACATGTGAAACAGGGAACCGAGTCTAATTAATGCTTCTCGGTTTACAACCTGTGCTGTATAACCAGCTCTTCATGCTGTAATGATTCTAATTAGAGTCCACATCAGGATGCTTTTTTAATCTTTTTCTAACCCTGAAATGTCCCAGACTCCTACTCGCTAACACTAGCTGTAATCTACATAAAATATATATCAGTAAGTGGGCCTCGGGTTTCTTAGATGTTTGATAGCCAACTTAAACTGAGGTATGCTTTCTGCAGTCTACCACAACCTTAATTAGGTCCTGGGAAACTGGGTACTGGCCGTAGATGTTTTTCAGTGGTCTGCCCTAGCAATTAAAGAGTAAGGTAATTAATGATAAAGCCTCCCAGGGCAGCTCTTGCCAATAACTACAGAGGTAATATACATCGCTTCTTACTAAATCTAATAGGGGTCTTAGTGACCAGAAATATGACCATGCTGTGGTAACTAGCAGTATCTAGTGGATGCTATCCTGAATAACAGTAAAGATATAACTTTGCCCCGCATGTCTGGCATACAAGCCTAGTGAGTGCATATTTAAATGATTAAATGCTAAGCCTTCATCGATGAGTTATTAGTGGGGAATGGTGTACTTTACAATAGAATAAGAAGGTGTTGTTTCCCTTCTGGTCCATTGTTTAAGGTGGATTTTGAGCCTGCCTGCTATTCTTCCCCAACTCATACCTGGGGATGATAGTCTAGACTCGTGCAATTTTACTTTGCATTTGTTTTAATATATGGCAATCCAGTTATTCTTTTGCATTATAAGTATGAATTATAGCTTAAAGGCAATGTATGGTCTGCTGTCCTACTGAGTCTTTTAACAGTGTCTTGCTACTTTATAAAGTCACAGTACTATTAGCTTAAAAGTGATTCCAATAGCTTCTTTAAAATATAAGGGCATGGATTTAAGCTTGTTTATTAATAGTGTCTTCATGTAAAGCTATTTTTTGTTTGTTTAATTGTCATAACTACCTGCTATATGCTAACTCTTTTTTCTCTCCTCCACGTTTGTCTCTCTTTCTCCCTGAAGTACCCTGCTCCCCATTGCGCTGTTCTTGATATAGTCTCAATGAACCTACCTACCTGGTGACAAAGGACCCTATCGAAATACCTGCGGTCTCATCTAACAGCCTTATATTCCCTGCACCCTCTCTCAAGGAAGCAAGAAAGTATGTGGTTGTATAAGTCCTGCTTGTAAGGCTGACTACTGGCTACTGTTGCTTCAGAGGTTCTAAAGTACGCTACGAGCCTGTACAGCCAACAGCCTTTACCCCCCTCCTATCTACCCTGTATCCAACAAACCTCTTCTACTTTATAATAACCCTCTTTACTAGCTATCACTCCTTCCCTAGTTCTAAACCAGCTAGCTCCCGTAAATACTTAATGCAATACTAGATTAGCCACTAGGTGGCACCAGTATCCCATCCTTTATCTCCTGCTTATCCCTCTGTATTTCTTCTGTAATTACACTACATCTCTTAAGTCCTAGACCTGCTCTTATTTTCTCACTTATCCTTTACTTCAACTGTCTACACTCACCTGTTTTTTTCTCATAGACTTCTGATTTATCTCTGATCTTTCCCACTCCTGACTTGCCTAACTTACCTTCAGTTACCAGCATTGCTGACAGTTTCTTCTCTAGCTTCTCCTTCACTTGTCTCTGACTATTTCCCTTAGGCCCATAATCTCCCCACTACCTGCCATCTCCTGTCTCTAGGTTCTTATCTGTCTCATTTCCCTGCCATTCCTACTTCTCTTACCTTCAGTACCTTCTGCACATCCTTTCTGAATGACCAATAGCCTCACTAGGTGTGGCTTGTCTCTTACCCCTCCTGATTGTACCTGTTGTACACCTTCTCCCCTCCCCTCTCCTCCTCTGGGATACTATTTATATCCATAGTCCTGTGAGGCGCCATCTTTAATCACTTTGAGAAATCCCTGGCTGCTGTCCCCTCCTGCCCCAGCTTCTTTTGCCTCTGGTAAGCAGCGTTCGGTTGTTTATTGGCCTTGTCTAATGCAGAGGTGTAACCTGTGAACTGAATGCTTTAAGACATCTAACATTCTGCTGCTATTTATGTGACTGTGTGCCTAAAGGTTTTTCACTTGCTCTGCTGCTGTTTACTTTATTGTTTCCGTAATTGTTTTCCAAGACTGTAACTGCTATTGAGAATACACCACCCACATGGAGCCTATATCATGTATGCTGTTGCTCAGCCACCTGTTAACTAGCCTGAAACGGCTTCTTTAAATTACTGCTGTTTGAGTTATTTTTCGGTCAGATTCTCCAAGTCAGTAAAGTACATGCTGAAGCTAGTTTGCTTGTTTTAACTGCTACAGTTTGTGATACGTTTGGGGTGATAGTGTCTCTATACCTGTAACAAGCATGCTTACACTGTTTTCACTGTTTTAGGAATGAAACAGCCACTGTTTGTGCCTTATTGTTTGCAGCTGTTAGGCCTGCAACTGCTACGTAGCATTATTCCACCCACAGGGAGCCTCTTTGGGCATACTGAAGATCTTTTTGTCCTTTTTAGCCTGGAACAGCTATTTCTAATTGTGCCACCCACGTGGAGCTAGTCTGAGCATGCTGAAGATTTTTTTTTGTCCGTTTTCAGCCTGGAATGGCTATTTTGTAATTGCGCCACCCACGTAGAGCCAGTCTGAGCATGCTAAAGCTGATATTCCCCTCTAGCCGTTCACTACATGTGAAACAGGGAACCAAGTCTAATTAATGCTTCTCGGTTTACAACCTGTGCTGTATACCCAGCTCTTCATGCTGTAATGATTCTAGTTAATTGGAATCCACATCAGGGTACTTTTTTAGCCTTTCTCTAACCCTGAAATGTCCCAGACTCCTACTCGCTAATTAGCTGTAATCTACATATATTTCATATATCAGTAAGTGGGCCTTGGGTTTCTTAGATGTTTGAAAGCCAACTTAAACTGAGGTATGCTTTCTGCAGTCAACCACAACCTTAATTAGGTCCTCGGAAACTGGGTACTGTCCGTAGATGTTTTTCAGTGGTCTTCCCTAGCTATTAAAGAGTAAAGTAATTAATGATAAAGCCTCCCAGGGCAGCTCTTGCCAATAACTACAGAGGTAATATACATCGCTTCTTACTAAATCTAATAGGGGTGTTACTGACCAGAAATATGACCATGCTGTGGTAACTAGCAGTATCTAGTGGGTGCTATCCTGAATAACAGTAAAGATATCACTTTGCCACGCATGTTTGGCATACAAGCCTAGTGAGTGCATATTTAAATGATTAAATGCTAAGCCTTCATCGATGAGTTATTAGTGGGGAATGGTGTACTTTACGATAGAATAAGAAGGTGTTGTTTCCCTTCTGGTCCATTGTTTAACGTGGATTCTGAGCCTGCCTGCTATTCTTCCCCAACTCATACCTGGGGATTATAGTCTAGACTCGTGCAATTTTACTTTGCATTTGTTTTAATATATGGCAATCCAGTTATTCTTTTGCATAATAAGTATGAATTATAGCTTAAAGGCAATGTATGGTCTGCTGTCCTACTGAGCCTTTCAACAGTGTCTTGCTACTTTATAATGTCACAGTATTATTAGCTTAAAAGTGATTCCAATAGCTTCTTTTAAATATAAGGGCATGAATATAAGCTTATTTATTAATTGTGTCTTCTTGTAAAGCTTTTTTGTTTGTTTAATTGTCATAACTACCTGCTATGTGCTAACTCTTTTTTTCTCTCCTCCACGTTTGTCTCTCTTTCTCCCTAAAGTACCCTGCTCCCCATTGCGCTGTTCTTGATATAGTCTCAATGAACCTACCTACCTGGTGACAAAGGACCCTATCAAAATACCTGCGGTCTCATCTAACAGCCTTATATTCCCTACACCCTCTATGAAGGAAGCAAGAAAGTATATGGTTGTATAAGTCCTATTTGCAAAGCTGACTACCGGCTACTGTTGCTTCAGAGGTTCTAAAGTACTCTACGTGCCTGAACAGCCAGCAGCCTTTACCCCCTCTCCTATCTACCTTGTATCCGACAAACCTCTTCTACTTTATAATAACCCCCTTTACTAGCTGTCACTCCTTCCCTAGTTCTAATCCAGCTAGCTCCCTTAAATACTTACCTGCAATACTAGATCTGCCCAATATGGGGCACCCTTATCCCATCCTTTATCTCCTGCTTATCCCTATGTATTTCTTCTGTAATTACACTACATCTCTTAAGTCCTAGACCTGCTCTTATTTTCTCACTTACCCTTTACTTCAACTGTCTTCACCCACCTGTTTTTTTCTCATAGACTTCTGATTTATCTCTGATCTTTCCCACTCCTGACTTGCCTAACTTACCTTCACTTACCAGCATTGCTGATAGTTTCTTCTCTAGCTTCTCCTTCACTTGTCTCTACCTGCTCCATTCGCCCTGCGGGCTCACTCCGCTCCTCTACCTTTCCCCCAGATCCCACCCACCCCGGGGTTCCTACTCTTATACCATCTAACCACACCCCTTCCCTCTTCCTCCAATCACATATCCTTCACCATTGGCCACTTAACTCCAATTCCCTCCTTTCACTTACCATTCTCCATCTCTCCCACCACACCCTCCACCTATTCCTTTCCACACCTAATATACCTCTGAGCCTATAACAGGAACCTAACAACTTACCCTTCCAGATGTCTAAGCTACCCACCCCTGCCCTCTTGCAGAGGTTGCTCATACTTACACGTCTCCCACCTCTAACTTTATCTTACCTGAACACCCTTTATATCCATACCTTCTCTACCTCAATAAGCTACCTCTCCTTCTCTACCTATTTTCACTATCCATGTTAACATAACATCTACACCCAGCTATCTACTAGCAAAATACCATAGGATAGCCCACATTAGATATGACTCTCCCAGTCCCAGAAAATCTGTACGTCTATATAGTAAATTCCCAAATCCTAGACTTCAAACACTACTCCTCTCCTTAAAAGATGGAGACATTCACCCAAACCCAGGCCCAATAACTGCTACTAGCACTCAACTCCTCAAACCCTACCCCTCTACTATCCATTCCCTTACCAAACCACCTAACTCACTTTTATTAGTTCACATCAACAAACGTAGCATTAATAACAAAGTTGCACAACTCCATGCTCTCTTTGAAGTCTACTCCTTTGACATTCTTTGTTTAACAGAAACTTGGTTAAAATCTGTAACTAAAGACAATGAAGTCATCCCACCCAGTTATAATATTTTGCGACTTGACCGTGCAACCAAAAAGGGTGGTGGTGTAGCTATCCTATTTAAATCTGGGTTACAGATTACTACCTATGACTATTAACCACCTCAAGACTCCAATGCTGAAATTCTTATTACCAAGCTTCAACTTAACACATTCAAATCCATTTATATTATCTGTACCTATCTTCCTCCTGGTAATAACATTGCCACCATAGAAAATATCCTCTGTTGGTTATCCCAAAATTTACCCCAAGAAACCATAATCCTAGGTGCTTTTAACATTGTTTGGAAGTGTTGTAGCAGTACCCACCCTACAAGCCATATTAACCTTTTTGGTTTTTCACAAACCATTACCTCCCCTACCAGGATAAACAAGCCTAATAAGAAAGAAAGTACCTTAGATTGGATTCTCATAAATAATCATCCCCAGACATATAAATCTGGAGCCCAACCTGATGTAACTGATCACTCACTAACCTACATCATCAGGGTTAAAACCAATCTACCTAATCCAACCATATCTAGGACAATTAGAATCAAGAAAAACTTCAACCCTGATCTCTTCCAAAGAGAACTAAGAGCATGTAACTGGTCTCCATTAAAATACCTCCCACTGGAGGAAGCTGTTAATTACTTTAATTCTAACTTCCTAGCCATACTAGACCACCATGCACCAACCCGCTCTATTAGAATGAGAACTAAATCTGCCCCATGGCTTTCAAAAGAAACCAGGCAAAAAATCCAACTCAGAAATAAATACTGGAATAAATCTCGCTTAACTAAAAACCCAGTAGATCAACAAAACTTCAGGCAACTAAGAAATTAAACTAAAAAAGCTGTACTGTCTGACAAAAGAAACTTTTAGTTATGTACTCACCATAACTTCAGATGTTTGGGATCCATCTCGCCTACATTCTGACTGATGGGTTCGGAGCCGATCCCTCGGCTCCGACTCGGCACGCTTATGCCAAAGAGCGTAGTCTCTTATTGGCTGAGCTTACTATATCCCAGGATGCACCACTACCAATCCCCCAGATCTAGTTTGCCCGCATACATGCACACATGCACGCCCTGCTTATATAACATTGACAGATGATACAAGATAAAAAACAGTAGAACTCAAACCGTTCAATCTCTTCTGATCTCCAAGGCAGGGGGAAGGAGGGTGGGTATTAGGAATGTAGGCGAGATGGATCCCAAACATCTGAAGTTATGGTGAGTACATAACTAAAAGATGTTATGTGATCCTATCTCGCCTACATTCTGACTGATGGGACAGCGTCCCTAGCACCTGAATCCTGGGTGGCTCACTGGAAAACACTCCTGAGTACCATGGAACCAAATGATGCTTGCCCTTTAGATGTTACATCCAATTTATAGTGGGAAACGAAAGTGTGCGGATTGGACCAAGTAGCCGCAGCACAAATCTCAGAAATAGCGAGCTTGGAATGGAATGCAACAGAGGTAGCCATAGCTCTAGTAGAATGGGCTTTGACGGATGTTGTAAGTTGTTTATTTGAAGTGGAATAAGCCTGAGTAATGCAATCTCTAATCCATTTAGCAATAGTAGCTTTAGTGATGGTTTTGCCCAGTTTGTTATCTGAAAAGGACACAAACAATTGATCTGTTTTCCGAACTTGTTGAGTCCTATCTAGATAGAAACGCAATTGCCTGTGAACATCCAATGTATGGAATGTGTATTCCACCTTGTTTGAACATTTTGGAAAGAAAACTGGTAACTCCAAGGACTGTTGGAGACAGAGATTAGAACAAACTTTTGGAACAAAAGATGGATTAGGCCTAAGTGATACTCTATCCTTGTGAAAAATCAAGTACGGTGGTTTGATAGATAGGGCTTGAAGTTCTGAAACTCTTCTTGCAGAGGTAATTGCAACTAAGAAGGCAGTTTTCCAGGACAGATATTTCAACTCACATGTAGCAGCCGGTTCAAAGGGGGAGGATGTTAAGGCGCGAAGTACCAAATCAAGATCCCACGGAGGAGCAGGATGAAAAACTGGGGGTCTTAAAAGTACAGCACCTTTCATGAAAGTTTTACATAATCTGTTGCTCATCAACGGGGGGGTCTATGGATTCGTGAAATTTGGAGATAGCTGCTAGTTGGACTTTAATAGTAGAGACTGAAGATCCTTGATGAAACAAGGATGTTAAAAATTTCAAGACCTCTGGTATCGGGGCAGTAATAGGGTCTAAGCCTTTAAGTTGAGCCCAGATCGCAAACCTCTTCCACTTACTGTGATACAATTTCTTAGTGGAGGGTTTGTGGGCTGAAGATAAAATGTGAATAACTTCCGGGTCCAAGACGTGATTCCTGACTAAAGTCGGAAGTGGAGGAGCCAAGCTGTTAGTTTCAAAGTGTGAAGGGACTGGTGCTGTTGTCCTGACTGATGAATCAGAAGGTCCGGAGTTAGATCCAAAAACCAAGGACCGTCCAGAGCAAATTTCTTTAGGTAGGGAAACCATACCTGACGAGGCCAGTACGGAGCAATTAGAATCACAGTGGACCCCAATTGGGAAGCTTTCTGGATGACTTTGGAGAGGAGCGGAACTGGAGGGAAGGCATAAAGTAGTCCTGCTGGCCAAGGTTGGACTAGAGCATCCGTAGCTGCCTCCCCTTGACACGCGGTCAAGGAAAAGAACCTTTTGCACTTCGTGTTTTGTGGTGTCGCAAATAGGTCGCAGCACGGGGTCCCCCATCTTTTGAAAACCTGAGCTGCTACTGTTTCGTTCAGGGACCACTCGTGAGGAGAGAGAATAGTCCTGCTTAATCTGTCCGCCAATACATTGGACTTTCCTGGAATGTGGGTCGCTACCAGGAAGCGGTTGGTAGCTACCGTCCATTCCCACACCCTCATGGCTTCTCTGCAAAGGGGGTAAGATCTGGTCCCCCCTTGTTTGTTTAGATACCAGACCACTGACATGTTGTCTGTTTGGATAGCAATAATGCCTTGAGGGAGAAACTTGTGGAGGGCCTGTAGGGACAGAAGTACAGCCCTCATTTCCAACACATTGATATGGAGTAATGTTTCGTTCGGAAGCCAAGAACCCTGAACTGACCTGCCCAGACAATGCCCCCCCCACCCCATCTGGGAGGCATCCGTTGTCAAGGTGGCCACCGGAGGGGGTATGACAAAAGGTCTTCCCTGATTCAGATTGGATGACTGAAGCCACCAGCAGAGGTCCCGTTTGCACGTTTCTGTAATCAGAATGTGATGATTGAGAGGCAGATCCTGAAAAGACCATTGAGTCGATAACAGCCACTGAAGAATCCTCATGTGCAATCTCGCCAGAGGAAGTAGAAGAACTGTGGCAGACATTGAACCTAGAAGTTGCAGGACCAGCCTGGCTGGGGCTTTGGATGTTAGAATCAGGGCTCGGACTTGACCTTGTAATGTTTGTATCCTTTCGGAAGGAAGGAAGACTCGCATCAATTTTGAATCTATTGCTGCTCCTATGAATCTTATGCGCTGAGAGGGCAGCAAGACAGACTTTGACCAGTTGAATGTAATTCCCAGGGAAGCACCCAGGGAGATGGTGGCTTGTAGGTTCTGTAGTAGTAGATGCCTGGTGGTGGCAGTCAGGAGCCAGTCGTCCAGATAGGGAAACACTTGGAATCCGAGACTCCTCAGGTGAGCAGTCACTACTGCCAAACACTTGGTGAACACCCTGGGGGCTGTGGTGAGACCAAAGGGCAGTGCACAAAATTGGAAATGACTGTCTCCCAGGCTGAAGCGCAGATACCTCCTGGACGCCTGATGTATCGGTATGTGATAATAGGCGTCCTTGAGATCTATGGAGCACATCCAAACATCCTTCTCCAGCAATGGGAGAATGGATTGTAAAGTGACCATACGGAATTTGGACTTCATGACGGACTGGTTTAGTTTGCTGAGATCCAAAATGGGTCTCAGGTCCCCTGTCTTTTTTGGCACTAAAAAGAACCTTGAGTAGTTTCCGGATCCGATCTGGTCTGCGGGGACCGGTTGGATGACTCCTTTTTTTAGCAGCTTTGAAGCTTCCATGGCTGCTATTTCCCTCTGACTGGGTGGTGGGTCCGGGATTTTTTTGGACGGTGGGGGTAAGCGTGTGAAGGGAATGGTGTAACCTCCGGCAATAATCCGAAGCACCCATCTGTCCTGAGTAATAGACTCCCAGGCTTTTAGGTGCTTGGTGAAACGGCACCCGACTAGCTCCGGAGCAGCACAGCCGGGCAATCCCTCATGAAGAGTGGGAGGCTGAAGAGCCACGAAAGGACTCGCGGTCTCCAGTGTTGCGGGGCCCTCTGCCGCCTCCGGGACGGCGTCTCCCAGAAAAATTTCCCCGTCCTCTGCCTCTGGAAGGGGAATCTTCCTGCTGTTGAGGAAAGAACTTCTGTGATTTGCGGAACCACATCTTCCCTCCTCTTTTAGCCTTGGGATAAGGCCGAAAGGGAGTGGAATAACGTGCTCCAACGGCAGATAAAGTTTTTCCCTCTTGCTCACAGCGGGTAAGAGTGTCTTTTACCTTGGGTCCAAACAAAGAGGACCCATCAAAGGGAGCGTCGGCGAAGGAAGACTTGAAGGCCTCCATGAAATGACACAAAGCAGCCAGGCTTGTCTCCGTGAGCCACGCCTGTGCCTGCCGCTCTGCCCGCCCTTCGGCCGCATATGAAATGAGCCTCATGGACGAGTTAGAAATCGAGGTAAGGATAGCCAACTGAGAGCTAACCGACTGGGCTAGCTGCTCAGGTAGGATACCTGAGAGGGAATCTGACAGCTCCTTGACCAGATCCCTCTGCAGTCTGGTGAAATGTGCCAAATAATTCAGGGACCTCAGAGTAAAGGCCGCTGAAGTCAGGGTGCGCTTCCCGTACCGGTCCATGCTCTTAGACTCCTTATTAGGAGGATGGACGGACGTTGAAGCCTCTGCCACGTCCTGCTGTGTAGCAGATGCCACCACCATGGCATCTACAGCCACGCCTTTGGTCAAGAACTCCTTCTCGGGTGGGGCAGACAAAAATTTGTTAGGGCAAGAAGGGACTGGTTCCACAGTATCTGGGTGTTCCCACGCCCTCCGACAAACCAAATCCAGAAGCTCGAAGGGCGGAGACACCCAGGAGGCGGAAGGCTGAGCCCCGAAAGCCTTGAGAAGCACTGACTCATCAGCGGAGGGGGGTTTGGAAATCCAGCCGCCTCATTGCTTAAGGATCTCTAGAATGTCTGCAAATGAGACATCATCCGAGGACGACCTTGGGGACCCCTCCGCATCATCAAGATCAGTGTCCGATGTAAGAGACTCGGGGGAGTCCACGTGCTTCCTCTTGCACGATCTCTTCCTTGGTGGCTCCTCCGAAGATAACTCCGAAGAACCCTCAGGAGGAGGGGAACCCCCAGTGGGGGTAACCTCAGGCCCCGGGGCTCCGCTGCCTAGGGACAGGGGAACTGCCAAAGACCCAGTCTCCATGCCCAGGGAAGGTGCCGGTAAAGCCGTAGAGATGGCCGAAGAGGACTTGGCCAAGGCACTCCTCATAGCTCTGAAAGCCGGACCCCCAGAATCCTGGGAGTGTCCGGTCCCCTGAGCCATGATAGCCGACGGAAGTCCCGCGGCCGAAGCACCGAGAGGGAGGCTCGGAACCGACAGCATCGGTCCCGAAACGTCGCCCCCGGGTCCGGCCGAGGAAGTCCGCGTGCTAAACTCGGACCCGAAGGCCGGAGTTGGAGTAAGGGTCGGAGCCGACCCTGGAATCTCTATCGGCTCCATCAGCACCTGCTCCGACGGAGCCGAAGCGGTCAGAGGAGGAATAGCAATGGATTGGGCTATCGGCTCCGAAGCCGCTTGGGTCGGAGCCGAAACAAGTTTTTGAAAGACCGGGGACTGGAACAGTCTTTGGAGCACCCTGTCTATGTCCGAATCTGACATCCTCGATGATCTGGAAGAGACCGAACGGGTCCGAGTAGGTCTCTCCAACGGCTCCACGGGACTAAGGGACCGGCTCCGAGGCGACTCGATAACTATCGGCGCCGATGGAGTGGCCAACTCAATTTCCATCGGTGCCGAAGATGACTTCGGCGCCGAGGAGGAAGTGTCTGAGCGAACAACCTTCATCGGCTCCGAGATCAGTGGAGCCGATGAAGGTGACCCGCCTCTCGATGCCCCAGCCGTCGGCTCCGAGACCAGAGGAGTCGAGACTGGAGGCATCGAGGCAGACCGTTCCACCCTCGGCTCCGAAGTCCGTGGAGCCGAAGGAGAAGCCTGCCTATGTCTCTTGGCGGTCGGGTCCGACGGACTGGTCGGAGCCGACGCCCTTTTCTTTTTCGCAGGAGAAGGAGAGGAAGCTAATGCCTCTTCAAATGAGGGCTTAACAAGACCTTTTAATATGAGTTTATTTTTCCTCTCTTGAAGGACCCTTGAGGAAAACGCGTGGCACACGCTACATGACTCCTGCAAATGTCTGGCGCCCAAACAGTACACACAGAGCGAATGATCGTCCGTGATTGACATTTTAAAGTTGCACCTCGTGCACTTTTTGAAACCTGAAGGCCTAGGAGCCTGTGACATTTTAGAAAGTAACAATTACTATCTAGTGATAAACGTTAAGAGTCAAACACAAACAACTCTCTAACACTACCAAATAGAAAATATCTCCCTTTTTTTTTTTTTTTTAAAACACAGAAACTGTCACAAAAAATAAAAATAAGCCCAAGAACCCTCTAATTCAAACGGGAACTTGAGAAAAAAGATTGAAAAGGGGACAACTGACAGGGGGAAGGCCCCTCTAAGTCAAACGGGACCCACGCTAGTCAGACACACACAAATTACCACAACAAAGTTTTGTCAAACACTCAGAAACCCTTAAAAGACAAAAGGTAGCTGTTAAAACAGCTTTTGGTTGAGGAATAATAAAATTCCTGACAGGAAAAGAATAAGAAAACGCTACTTAGCTCAGCCAAGTTTGAGACCACGTCTTAGCTTGTTAGCGGCAAACGAGATCTGGGGGATTGGTAGTGGTGCATCCTGGGATATAGTAAGCTCAGCCAATAAGAGACTACGCTCTTTGGCATAAGCGTGCCGAGTCGGAGCCGAGGGATCGGCTCCGAACCCATCAGTCAGAATGTAGGCGAGATAGGATCACATAACATCTACTACCTACAATTCCAGCAGACTCACCATAATAAACCACAAAAGTTCTGGGAGAGTATTAATCAATTATTACACCCAGGTCAATCCATCACACCAAACCCACAAGGCACAGACCAGGAGAATCCCAAGCAGACTGCTAATGCCTTTAATACCTTTTTCACAGAGGACATTCAAACTCTTGCCAGTCAGTTATCTACTCAGAACTTAACTATATCCAACTCTAACTTTAACCCATCCCCTCCATTTATCTTCCAACCAGTCCCAACAACATATATTCTTACCCTTATCCAAAAACTGAAACCATGCACTCCTTCACCAGACCAACTACCCGCTGAATATCTACAAAAGGCAGCCTAATCCATCACCTATCTCATTTTCATTCTCATCAATAGAACCATCAGTGAAGGACACATCCCTAAAATCTGGAAAGTATCCCATATTATCCCCCTTCACAAGGGTGGGAACTCTACTGAACTCTCCAATTACCATCCCATAGCCCTACTTTCTCCATTAGCAAAGATCATGGAAAAATGCATCCACAGACAATTGCTAGACCACCTAATCCAAAATAACTTACTTTCAAACTCTCAACATGTTTTCAGACCTTCCCACAGCACTACTACTGCCCTCCTTTCCTTTACTAACTGTATTAACAAAAAACGTAATCTCAACATGCTTTCCTCTGCACTGTTTATAGATCTCTCTAAGGCATTTGATATAGTAAATCACCAGATACTTATAATGTAAAAAATATGAGTCTGATCCTACATTTCAGGATTCTAGCAAGAAACTCTCACAGGAACTCGCAAACCATGAGAAAACAACCAAGGACAGGAAAATTAAAAAGTTTAAAAGGGATTATATGGATTATCAAAGGGGACATCCTTTTGACTCCAATAAGACAGTTAGATTCATGGGCATCAGTCCAGGATCCACTTCTACTCCTACCACCAAAAAAAGACCGAGGTCTATTTTGAGAAATAGAGAGAAACCCAGTGCCAGCACATCAGGGGAGGATTCCTCATGTACCGATTATGATAGCTCAGGCAACAGGGATTCACCACATAGGAAAAAACCTAATAGAACTACCCCTTTTGATATGGCCCCAGGCATCGGGGTGGGCACAAACACAAACGTAGTCAATGTGCCCAACTCCCTGGAAGGAGTGATTCAGAATTTTCTCACGTAAATAATGATACTAATGATAATAATGAGGATTTTCAGAATGTTTTGAATTTGTCTAATGTAACTCTGACTTCACAACAACAACATCTTTTGAATAAAGGATTAAGTTTTGTACCGGGGTTTTTTTGCAATAAGTATCATATTGTAACTGATGTTATGAGTTTCTGTCGAAATCTGAATCTGAAATTGTTTTTTGCCGATAGGGAGTCTCAAAGATCTAATGATTTCAGATTCAATAAATCGGATTTTCAGCCACCGATGAATAGACACGTTTCAATTTTCATGCAATCTGTACTTAGGGACTTACATTTTGAACATAGGGAGTATGATATATTGAGACATAATCTATCACCGCAGGATATTTCAGCTCTGCAGGAGCTACGTGACAATCACAATATTGCTATCTTACCTGCTGATAAGGGTGGTGTGGTGCTAGTTATGAATATGAGCACATATTTGAGTGAAGGCAAATTACAACTGTCTGACAATAGATCTTATATGAACATGGCCATTGATCCCACTAAGAACTTTAAGCAGGAAATAGATTCGTTCCTGAATCTGACCCTTGAGGAAGGTATTATAAGCAAGAATTGTGTTTCTCAACTTACTCTTAAAGACCCTCAAAAACAAATCCTTTACTTGCTTCCTAAGATACATAAATCCATTACCAATCCTCCAGGCAGACCTATTGTATCAGGCATAGGTTCCTTGACGGTACCATTATCTGCCTTCCTTACACAATATCTCAAACCACTCTTGGGTTTTGTCCGGGCCAGACTGCAGGACATGACTCAATTTTTACAGATCATTCAGGATAGCCAATTAGAACCTGGATGGCTTATGTGTTCATTGGATGTTAAGGCCTTGTACACCAGCATTCCACACTGGGCTGGTTTACAGGCCTTACAATATTGGTTAGACAGAGCTGCCCTGTATTCACCTGGGTTCAATACCCTACTTATTTGCATGACTGAACACGTTCTTAATAAGAATGTCTTTTACTTCCAAGGGCAATGTTTTTGGCAACTCCAGGGTACAGCTATGGGAGCATCATTTGCTCCCATATATGCTGATCTGTTTGTGGCATTCTTTGAGGAATGCATGATCTATGATCCATTACATAATATCTATTTAGTGGAAATTGATATATGGCGCAGATACTTGGATGATTGCCGGATGGTGTGGTGGGCAGATGCCAGGCATCTGCAAGAATTTGTTGAATATCTCAATCATAATATCTGGGGGATTGAGTTTACGGTAACATTTAATCTTGTAAGCATCAATTTTTTGGATGTCACAGTCATCAGGAATCGGGATCATACACTGAACACCAGGATTTGCCGTAAATATCCACAATACAACACCTTATTGCATGCTTCCAGCATGCACCCACGCTACACCACCCGCAACATCCTGAAGTCACAATTTATGCGCATGAAATGCCTAAGTTCCACACAATTGGATTATGATAGAGCCAGTTTAGATCTTTATCATAGATTTTCTAACAGAGGATATGGACACCTGGACATTACCAGGGCTTGGACGTGGACTACTAACACTGACAGAAATACTTTATTACAATATAAAATACAGGACAGTTACACCCCAGACTCTATTGTCAGGTTTGTTACTACTTTTGGCAGAAATTCAAATGCTATTAAGGGAATTGTTAACAGACATTAGAACATTCTTATGGCCAATGAACACTTGAGGTCCATACTGGGTTCACAGTGTCGATTTTCATTTAGAAGTGGCAAAACATTGGGCTCCATATTTTCTCATTTCAAACATATAGAAAGTGGGGGAGCCATATACAAACAGTTGACTATGTCTGGTGACGAATTAGTGGGTACATTCCCCTGTGGTCATTGTGGTTCCTGTAAACAAGTCAGCAAACTTAAACAGTTCACTAGTCGCAATACTAGTAGAGTATATCAGTGCAAAATGTTTGGTAACTGCAGTAGCAGCTGGGTGGTCTATCTGGCAACCTGTCGGTGTCAAGCCTTTTATGTAGGCCAGACCTCTAGACCACTCAGAACACGCATTAACGAACACAAATCTGATATCAAAACCCAGAAAGAAGCCAATGCTTTGTATCGCCATACATTGAAACACCCCGATGCACAATTTACTTTCATGGTTATAGATAGGATTACTGGTGATCGTAGCAATCCTCAGGGATGGCACAATATACTCAACCACAAAGAAAAATACTGGATCATCACATTGGGTGCGTTGTTTTCACCAGGCCTCAACGACCATTTATAACCACAATTTTTATGAATGGAACATTTTGCTATTGCCCATTTATTTTATTTTATTATTTTTTTGGTATATGTTTTGAACATTGTCTTGATGGTTTTGTTTCATTTATTGTTTGCCCATTAACAGTGCATACATTCTATTCCTGTGGAAATTATTGTTCCGGGGGACATTATTGTACATTTATAGTGCACATATATATGTTTTATTCCTGGCCAAAATGTTTTGGTATTTTTGTCTCCAAATGGTCATTTATATTTATTTTTGTATTTTATATATGTATTTTGTTTTCTTTCACTTGTTTTTCTTTTGATTTCAAGTCATGTATTAGTACAAGTGGTAATATATCTTGGATCTCATTGGTGGGGTTGTCTATAAATATTCATGAGGTTTACTGTTGTATCTTTAATTTATTTCTACACTGAAGAAGGCATTGTTCTGTCGAAACTGGTCTGAATAATAAATTATAGTCTGATACCTATGTATCACTCTTAGTGTTTTTCTTTCTCATCTGACACATTTTTTGTTTACCCCCACATGTCATATACCACCCCTGTATGCTGTCTTGTCTGTCTTCCTACCCAACCTACCTCCCCAAATATACCTACTATCCTTCCCAACATCCCACTCTCTCCTTAAAAAAAGGGCAATCTGTTTCCAAAAAAAAAAATTCTTCCCATACACTGCTGTCCATTTTGCACCCATGTCCACTGGACACATGTAATCTGGTCTAACTGGCTTCACAGCACATTATTGTTGTCCTCATCCCTCTCTCAGGGGGTTGAGTGTCCAAATCTATCTCCAAATTCAGTACATATGCACAGCTGTTGCTGTAGAAGAAAAGGACAGCTATGGACCCTCCCTACACCCCCCTGCACATCCCTAGCTACTTTCCCTATTGATTTTCCCTCTGCATGCCCCCTTTTTCACCACTTATTATTCACTGACCTCCAGACTGTACAAGGTCACACATGTTTTATCCAGCTATACCCCTCATATATATGGACTCTACTCCACAATCTGTGTGAGTCCACAACATCACTGGAATGATAGCAGGAATGCCAGCACTAAATAATGATAGGCCATTACCTAACAACCTGTTACTGTATGACATCTGGACAAAGCCTGGTATATAGGCAGAGGACAGAGGACAGAGGCTGAAACACAGGGCCATATTTGTAATACTGCTGTTGTAAACTGTGAAAGTTGCTGGTATTACAGTATTGGTTGCAACATACCCTTACTCAGGAATATGAAGTCAAAAACACAAATGGATGTTGCCATGTACTGATAGCATCAATGGAGAGAATGTCACTGATATGTCAGAGACAACACCTGTGTAGTGAACAAACAAAATATAACAGCCAATCCTCTGGCCATCATGTGGATAGGCCCAGAGTTGAGAGCTATGCAGACAGACTGCATTCCATGCAAAACTAGCATGTACACACAAATCCTGTAAAACTAGCAGTATTCAATGCATATAACAGCAATACTCACACTGTCTGTAGGTCTGGAACCTTTCACAAACATGTAGTTGGCCTGTGTCCACAAGTCCTGTTGTAAGAGGTATTGTTACCTGCTGTCTGTAACACTGCTGCCCACACACAGGAAGGATGTCTTCCATACAGGAAAGGTAAAGGGACAACGCCCACATGATGTAGCCATTTATAGTAGTGGGTTACTATGACGGTGGCTATTAGAAGTACTACACAGCTGGCTGCATGCAATTAGTAAGTGGGGAACACCAACTGGAGCAGAGGCCATCACCTGATCATGAGCATCACCTACAAAAGCCATGCTGCAACCTATTCAAACCAGCGCGATCCCTGTAGTGGAGAGAGAGAGAGAAAAGAAAAAAAAAAAAACAAGGAAGATATCCAAAGGGTACACAGAAGAGAGCACAATAATAAAACAGGTATGTGAAACATGTATGCATGTAATTGAATGTAGTACTTAGTCTGTAATAATGGGATAGATGATGCTGAAAGATTTATATGTGCCATCAAGACTTGTTGCTGTAATGATGTCCTGTTGAACACCTGCTATGGACATAGCATCTGGCCCTGTGGGCAGTAGGCCATACCTGTCAACTGTGCAGATCTGCACAGAATGACACATTTTAAGCCATCATAGTGTTTGCTCTGTTCCTCCAAACATGTATTTTAGTCTGGCAAATAGCTGAAGGTGGAAGTAATGAAGTCATGATAGACACGAGTTTCAGACCCCACCACCTTCAGAACAGTCATGGTAATGTTAAATGTATCATGCACAAACTTCATAGGTTTGTAATAGGCTTATCTACAATCTGTCCCTATATATCCCCCCTAATGTTAGGCTGTGTCCACATGTGACACTCTATTTCATAGCAAGGCAGAACAGTGCAGCTTTGGATGAAGGAGGTTCAGAGTGTGGACCCGATGTCTGAATAAACTTTATATATATATATATATATATATATATATATATATATATATATAGAGAGAGAGACATGTATGTCTGCATACACACACACACACACAAACATACATATATATATATATATATATATATATATATATATATATATATATATATATATACACATGTATGTCTACATATATACAAGCCCACACACACACACACACATATATATATATATTTTTCCCTACTGTTGAATGACTGTGCTGCATGATATTTGAGAAAACATCACACATATCTGCAGCTCAGATGGCTTACTGGTAAATTGATGTGGCTATGGTGTGCTGGGTCCTGGGTTAGACACTTGCAATTGCTGATAATGTATTTGCTGGCCAGAACAAGGGCTGTTGGATACAAAGTGATTAAGGCACCTATAAGCAGTTGTAAGCCGGTGTGAAATGGACAGTTATGTATGGTGTGAAATTTGTGTTGGGAACAGATTGCCTTTTTTTTGTTAAGGTGAGAGTGGGATGTTGGGGAAAGATAGTAGGTATATTTGGGGAGGTAGGTTGGGTCAGAAGACAGACAAGACAGCATACAGGGGCCATATATGACACATGTGGTGGGTAAACACCATGGACAGGGAGGGGTGTTTGGAAATTGGAAGCCCATGAGCCCCCAAATGGAAACAGTGGGACTGAGGTCCCAACCAATGGGCAGTTACCACTGCACTTTCATGGCCCTGAAGGTGGCTGTACTGTGGGCTAAACAGGAGGGGCATGCTGACCCTCTAATTGTGTCATGAGGACCTCAAGGTGGTGTAGACGATCCCACAATTCTCTGCAGAGCTCTCTATACAACAGACCCTGGACCTGACTTCAGGTGACAGGATCTTGTCTGTGGGTGCTCCCTGGGGGCGATGAGCACCATCCCCTGAGGTGGTTCCACCTGAAGGTAGTGCAGGACCAGCAGATGAGGAGGCCCGGGCTGGGTCCCAAATATGCTGTGGCCTGGTGCCAAGGCCAGATGAGGTGGGAGAGGTGGTTCTGCTGGGAACAGCCTTCCCAAACATGCTATTGTGTTGCAGTTTTAGAACATATGTGGGTAGTAATAATCAACAAAATTTAGAAGTTATGTACCTACCATAACGTTCCATGTTAGTTGTCTTCTCTCGCCTTCTTTCTTGCTGGATGGGTTCGGAGCCGATCCTCGGCTCCGACTCGGCACTTTCTTAGCTCGAGAACTCCTTTTACCAGCTCGAGGCAACCCTATATCCCATGATGCAAGGCGGGACTACCTCAGATCTCGTTTGGTAGCTAACATACCCTGCTAAAGAGAAACCTAGAACAACTAGGAAACAACAACTCCTAAACAATGACTCTCCTACTTAAGAGTTAGGAAAGAACATCCTGAGAAGAGGAGACTTTTCAAGATCTGTCCAGGCCAGGGGGAAGGAGGGAGGGCCTTAGAAAGAAGGCGAGAAGACAACTAACATGGAACGTTATGGTAGGTACATAACTTCTAAATGTTAAGTTGTCAATCTCGCCTTCATTCTTGCTGGATGGGACCGCGTCCCTAGCACCTGTATCCCGGGTGGCTCAATGGAACAGACTCTTGAGAACTGTGGAACCAAAACTGGCCCTATCTCTGGAGGCCAAATCCAACTTGTAATGAGACACGAAGGTATGAGGCGTGGCCCAAGTAGCTGCTGCACAAATAGTATCAATGAGTAGTCTATCCTGAAAGGCTATAGAAGTGGATAGACTCCTGGTCGAGTGTGCTTTTGGCTTAGTAGATAGTTGTTTGCCTCTGAGAGAGTACACATAGGAAATGATGGAAGATAACCAACCTGGATAAGGTCACTTTAGAAACTGGAAGACCTAGCCTGTTTTCTGCATAGGAGACAAACAATTGGTCCGATTTTCTAATTTGTTTAGTTCTATGCAAGTAGTACCTGAGCTGACGATGGACATCCAAAAAATGCAGCTTCTGCTCAGCTCTGTCAGAATAGTTAGGAAAAAAGACTGGTAGATCTAAAGACTGGTTAATATTGGTTTGAGATACAACCTTTGGGAGAAAGGAAGGGTTAGTTCTTAGCGAAACCCTGTCCTTATGAAAAACCAAATAAGGAGAACGAATACAGAGAGCTTGAATCTCGGAAACCCTTCTTGCAGAAGTGACAGCCAGTAAAAATATAGTTTTCCACGTCAATAACTTCAAAGAACATGAAGCAGACGGTTCGAAAGGAGGTAGTATCAAGGATGCCAACATTAAGTTTAGATCCCATTGCGGAGGAGGATGCTTTAAGGGAGGCTTTAGGAGAAAAACTCCTCTCAAAAAGGCCTTGCATAACCTATGAGACATGATGTTGTTGTCATGCAAGCCAACATGATATTTGGAAATAGCAGCCAGTTGTACTTTGACTGTAGATGACGAGGATCCTGAATGAAAAACCTCCGCTAGGAAATCCAACACAGAATGTACGGGAGCAGTAAAGGGGTCAATATTTCTGGCGTTCGCCCAAATCGAAAAACGTCGCCACTTGCTAGCATAAATAGACCTAGTGGACAACTTCAAAGAAGAGACTAAAATGTCTCTGACCGAGTCAGAAATCATTGGTAGCCTGGCTAGGGAAGGAAGTGGAGCAACCAAGCAGTGAGGTTGAGAGAATGAATGGCCCGGTGCTGCTGACCCGATTGGTGGATCAAAAGATCCGGAACTGGGTCCAGATGCCAGGGCTGCACCAGAAGATGACGATGCAGAGACGGAAACCAAATTTGTCGAGGCCAATAAGGAGCAATGAGGATCAATTTGGCTCTCAAGACGGTGGCTTTCTGAATGACTTGTGGAATCAACGGAAAGGGAGGAAAAGCATAAAGAAGTCCCCGAGGCCAATCCTGGGTTAGAGAGTCTCTCAGGGGTTGGCCTGGAAGGGGGAATAGTGTGAAGTAGTCTGGGCACTTGTTGTTTTGAGGGGTAGCGAAAAGATCGCAACAAGGCGTGCCCCACTTCAGAAAAATCTGATCCACTACAGATTGATTGAGACACCACTCGTGAGGCATCAGAATAGATCTGCTTAGCCTGTCCGCCAATAGGTTGGACCTGCCGGGGATGTGCGTTGCTATCAGAAACCGCTGAGAGGAGATCGCCCATTGCCAAAGTCTGAGTGCTTCTCGACATAATGGATAGGACCTGGTTCCGCCCTGTTTGTTGATGTACCAGACTACGGACATGTTGTCCGTTTGTACTGCAATAGTCCCCGTAGGAAGAAAGTCGTCGAGGGCTTGCAACGTTAAAAGCACTGCTCTCATCTCCAGGACATTTATGTGCAGATGGTATTCTATGGGTTGCCACGTCCCGTGGACCATCCTGCCCTGATAATGCCCCCCCCCACCCGATCAGAGAGGCATCCGTAGTGACTGTGGCAACTGGAGGAGGAGGGATAAAGGGTCGGCCCTGATGAAGAAGAGGGGAAGATATCCACCATTGTAGATGAGCCTTGCACGACTGTGTTACCAAGATTTCGTGTCTCATCGGAAGATTGTGGTACGACCACTGCGTGAATAACATCCACTGCAGGAGACGCATGTGGAAGCGAGCCAGTGGTAGAAGAACAATGGCCGCAGCCATTAAGCCTAGAACTTTCAAGACAAACCTGGCTTTGATTTTTTTGCTTTGTAACAGAAGCCGAACAAATTTTTGGATGTCCAGGATTCTTTGATCTGTTAACCTGGCTAACATTTTGGCGGTATTTAATTCTGCGCCTATAAAGGTGATAGATTGGCAAGGCAGCAGAGAAGATTTCTCGAAATTTACTGAAATTCCCAGTTTCTTGCAAAGCTGTAGGGTGTAGTCTCTGGACTGAAGAAGTTGATACTTGGTGGTGGCAGAGAGGAGCCAGTCGTCCAAATAAGGAAACACCTGGAATCCTTGACGTCTCAGGTGAGCTGTGACCACTGCCATGCATTTGGTGAACACTCTGGGGGCTGAAGTGAGGCCAAAGGGCAGTGCTCTGAATTGGTAATGACTGGTCCCTAGCCGAAAGCGGAGAAACCTTCTGGAGCGTCTGTGGATTTTTATGTGATAGTACGCATCCTGAAGGTCTATGGAGCACATCCAGTTGTCCTTGCCCAGAAAGGGCAGAATGGACTGAAGCGTGACCATCCGGAATCTTGTCTTCTTGACAAACTTGTTTAGTCTGCTCAGGTCTAATATTGGTCTCCAATCTCCCGTCCTTTTGGGGACCAAAAAGAATCTTGAGTAGACGCCGGATCCTATCTGGTCTGCCGGCACTGTCTGGACGGCTCTTTTTTCTAGGAGTTTTGAAACCTCCTGTTCTGCCAAATCCCTTTGACCGGGTGAGATGTCTGGAAGGGATTGTAGAGGTACGGGAAACCTTTCGAAGGGGATCTTGTAACCCTCGGATATGATCAACTGTACCCACTTCTCTTGGGATAGGGATTGCCAGGCTACTGGGTACAGTGAAATTCTTCCCCCGACTGCCTCCAAGGGTGGACAGTCGGGCAACACCTCAGGGATGCTGAAAAGGCTTCTCAGGAAGAGACTCCCTGTTGCCCTGGTTCTGAGGACCCCCCCCTGCCTCTAGGGCGGCGTCTATTATTGTTACCCCCTCTGCCTCTAGGGGTAAACTGACCACGTGTGTCCGGTGTAGCTCCTTGGGACTTACGGAACCACATCTTCCCCCCTTTCTGACCCTTGGGATATGGTCTAGAAGGAGTGGAAAACTGGACTCCAACGGCAGAAAGAGTTTTACCGTCCTGCTCACACCTGGTCAAAGTATCCTTCACCTGAGGTCCGAACAAAGCCAAACCATCAAAGGGGGTATTGGTGAAGGACGCCTTAAAGGGGTCCGCAAAATTACACAGCCGCATCCAGGCTTGGCGTCTAAGAGCAACACCTGTGCCTGCGGCCCTGCTCGCTCCATCGGCCGCATAAGATATGAGCCGCATGGAGGAGTTAGATATGGAATTCAGGATAGCAAGCTGTGAGGCAATCTTCTCCTGAGCCCCAACAGCTGAAGGATCCTGGACTACTTCACCCAGTTCCTTAAGAACATCTCGTTGAAGCCTGGTGAAGTGGCAAAGATAATTTAGCGAACGCATAGCAAAGGTCGCTGAAGAAAACATCCGCTTTCCATACCTGTCCATGGTCCTAGACTCCTTGTTAGGAGGATGGACAGGTACTGAAGGATCCGCCAGTTCCTTCTTGGTGGCCGCCGCCACCACCATAGCATCCACAGAGACACCCTTGGAAAGGAACTGTTTGTCCGAAGGGGCCGTGATGAACTTGGATGGTCTTCTGGGGACAGGTTCCACAGAATCTGGAGCCGCCCACGCCTTCCGAGCCACTACCTGCATAAGTGGGTCGAAAGGCGGAGACACCCAGGAGGTGGAGGGTCGGGATCCAAAAGCCTCCAGGTATACCGACTCATCCTCGGAGGGGTCAATGGAGGGCCAATTCCCCCTCTGGTTGAGAAGCTCAAGGATGTCTGAAAAGGAGACATCCTCAGAGGGGGACCGTGGGGAACCCTCCGACTCATCTAAGTCGGTATCAGATGTAGTAGACTCAGGGGAGTCTGTGTGTTTCCTCTTACACATCCTCTTCCGGGGGGGTTCCCCTGCAGGATCAGGAGAAACCTCGGAAGAGGAGGAAATTCCCAGTGGGGAAACCTGGGGCGATGGATCCCTGGGCCTGAGAGCAAGAGGCTGGCAAGAGGCATCTGCAGGCACTGATGAGGGAGGAGCTAGAGGGATAGACCGTTGACCAGGCTCAGAGGCCAGGACACTCCTCATCACCTCAAAGGCTCCCCTCCCCGGGAGGCCAGAACACACCCGCTCCGAAGAGACAGGAATGGTCGGCTCCAAGGAGAGAAGGCTCGAGGCCGATGTCGGCGCCGAGCTTACCAAAGCTGAAGCTCCGAGAGGGAGGCGGGTCGGACAAGGGTCCGATGCCACTAGCCCCTCGGGCCGACAGTGGAAACCAGGCGACGGATCCCTCCAAGGAAGGTCTCAAGGAGGAGATCGGAGCCGAGGGCAGGGCGAAGGATGTATCGGCTCCGGTATCGAAACAGTCGCTGTCCCGAGAAGCTCCGGCTCCGAACTCCGATGTGGAGTCGGAGGAGGAAGCTCAAGAATTGGGGCTATAGCCGAAGTCTGTTGAGATGGGCTATGGAGCATTTGGGCCAGTGCCTGAGACTTCAACAGCCTGCTTACCACCCTCTCTAAGTCGTGATCAGACAGCCTGGAAGATCTCGAAGATCGGCTCCGATGGCTCCGCTCCGACAAAAGAGGAGACCCCGGAGCCGAGTGGATACTCAGTATCGAAGGGGACAGAGATCTCCTTCGGGTCGAAGCCATCGGAGCCGAAGTCCCCTGAACTCCAGATGGAGCCGAAGGTTTCTCGGCTCCGATGCTGGATAAAGTGTCGGCTCCAGCCGGAGCCGACAAGGCCACAGTAGTCAGGGTATCGGAGCCAGCCGGCACCGAACCCACTACTTGAATAGAAGTATCGACTCCAGCCGGAGCCGATGTCGGCTCTGACGGAGCCGGAGCCACCGGAGGAGGCTTGGACACTGTAGCCTGAGCCTTCGGTGGCTTATGAGGTTTTCCTGACCCTGATTTAGGAGGAGAACCTTCAGGTTTAAGTAAACCTCGGAGGATGAGTTTATTCCTCCTTTCCTGCAGGACTCTCTGGCTAAAAGCATGACACAAAGCACAGGAGTCCTGCAGGTGCAAAGGCCCCAGGCAATACACACAAGAAGTGTGACCGTCTGTCAGAGACATTTTCTGACAGCACTGGTCACACTTCTTGAAGCCCGAGACCTTGCCTTCTTTTGACATCCTAAAGAAGGATAATACACAAACAGTCCCCACAAACACACAAATTAATCCCTACACAAACACACAGGAAGGGATAACCAAGGGGAACTAGGCCTGACTAAAGTACTTTTAATTAAACTTAAAAAGTTTACAAAAAGGTTGAATAGGAGGGAAAAGGGTGGGCTGTAACTAAATACAGACTAAACTAACTCTAAAAGGGAAATTTAAAACCCTAACTACACTTTTTCTTACTTGACTAAGAAAAACTTACCTCAGCTGGCAAAGGAGACCTCTTTCGCTAAGCGGCAAACGAGATCTGAGGTAGTCCCGCCTTGCATCATGGGATATAGGGTTGCCTCGAGCTGGTAAAAGGAGTTCTCGAGCTAAGAAAGTGCCGAGTTGGAGCCGAGGTGTTGCTGCATGTTTCTGGGCAGCCTCTATGACCAGTTGGCAATGTGTGTTGTCATCTTTCTTGGATAGGCATCTGTTTATTTTCTACATTAATGTTGTCCCATACTTCATAGTCACATACATGACTGTCTGCACTGTTTGCCATGGTATATGCAGTGGTGAGGTAAGGCTATGTCTCCCACTCATGAGTGCTACCTTTTGGATATGGGATTCATTCCATGATTTGTAAGATGTGTGGAAGCCACAGCTGCCTCTGTTTCAGGTGAGTGGGAAAATGTCATGGACATACTTCTTGGACAGCAGACCATTACTTGGTGTGACATTGAGGACCTGTACTTGATGGAAGGTGCATACTCAAGAAGAGTGAATGCTGTCAGTACCTCAAAAGCTGCTTCCACAATATGTTATTTGGAGTGTGTGCACACATATGCTTCCAGTGTTTGTTAAGGTAGGTATTCCCCATATTTGTTGTCCTAACACAGGATTCCATATTACACATTCATTGCTCATGTTAGGATCACATTACAGGTTGTAAAAGTTGTGGAATGTGTTATTGTGATATGCCGTTGTGTAGATCAGTAACAGTTGCCATTGTAAAAGTGGTATATACACTGTTGTAGCCACTGTATAAGGGTAATGTTTCAGACATGTCCCTACTGTAGGCCATTTGTCCCACCATTATGTTCATCTCTGTCCACATATCTTGCACTGATGGGTTGTTAGTTATACTGCAGGATTCTTGCATACCCTTCAGATATGCCACCATGGTGACCACTGTGATGCACTGCAGTTAACAGCAACAATAAGTGAACTTGTACAGCATGAATTATGGGTACGTGTGTTAAATGTGTGCATGGCAAATACCATAGCCATAACATGGCCAGTGTATTGGCAAACCTGAACAAAAAATCTCCATACTCACCAGCTAGAGCCTGCTGCCCCAGAGGTATACGAGAGGGACCTACATAGTTGTGTGAGATATGTAATGTCTGTAGCCACACCTGTGGCATTGGTACAGGGTGGGAGGAGCATTTCAGTACATCAGCAGTACAAACCCACAATACTAGAGATTATGCACATCTGTTCATTACTACACTGCAGCAACAGACTATGTTATCTGACCCATGCATGAAGATACTTTACAGATGAAGATGTATATGCACCAGTGGTCTACTAATGTGCCCTGGGGTCTTACCTGCATGCTTCTCATCCATTGTGTTGGTAGCACACACCTCCACAATACTATCATCAGGTTCTTGGCTTGGCTGGTGGGTAGATGCCACAAGGCTGACGAGGAGCTCCTCAGCATGGGTCAGTGGGGGATGGATAGCATGACCCCCACCTGTGGCTAGCTGGTCCCTCCTAACTGCAGCAGCATGCTGACAGGCATGGCGGATGAAGTCAGTGCAATGATGTCGCACCTGCTCATAATGGCAGTTATGCAGGATGACATTGTTTACCCTGTGGACGAGCTCATTATACAGGGCAGTCCTCTCCTGCAGATCATGGGCTGTATGCCCAAAGAGGGTTCTGTGGTGATGCATGAGGTAGTTGATTAGTATTTCAGTCTCCTGTGGAGTATAAGCAGAGAGGTTCCTCCCTGTTTGTTGATATACCAGACTACCGACATGTTGTCTGTCTGAATCGCAATAGTCCCTGAAGGAAGAACGTGGTGAAGTGCTTGCAACGCTAGGAGCACCGCCCTCATTTCCAGGACATTTATATGCAATGACGTCTCTGTGGGATTCCACGTGCCTTGGACAATCTTTCCCGCTGAATGCCCCCCCCCCACCCGAGGCAAGAAGCGTCCGTGGTCACTGTGGCTCGGGCAAATGCAGCGCAAAAAGGTCTCCCTGCCAGGAGCTCCGGAGAAAGAAGCCACCAAAGAAGGGAGTCCCTGCACGCTCTGCTGACCGCAATCGGAGCGTTTAGAGAGGAGCAAAGAGGGGACCACTGAACTTGCAGGGTCCATTGAAGTACCCACATGTGTAAACGGGCATGAATGAGAAGCGGAATAGCTGCCGCCATAGAACCTAGAGCCCTCAGGACCGAAGCTGCAGTTGGGGATGGTTGCAGGATCGTTGTCACATGACACTTCAGGCTGGTAATACGGTCTGGTGTGAGGAAGGCTCGCATTGATCTGGTGTTTAGTCTTCCTCCTATGAAATCTATAACTTGTGTGGGGTTCAGAAAAGATTTCTCCCAGTTGATCGTGATGCCCAGCCTTGGTGCTAGTTGAAGAAAGTAATCCCTGGCTGAGCACAGAAGATGCCTTGATGATGCCGTCAGGAGCCAGTCGTCCAGGTACGGAAAGACCTGTAATCCCTGGAGCCTCAGGTGGGCCGCTACCACCGCTAACACCTTGGTAAACACCCTGGGGGCTGAGGTGAGACCAAAGGGGAGGACCCTGAACTGATAATGACTGGCTCCCAGCCGGAAGCGAAGAAACCTCCTGGATCGTCTGTCCATCCGAATGTGGTAGTACGCGTCCTTGAGGTCTATGGAGCACATCCAGTTGTTCTCCCTCAAGAGGGGAAGTATAGATTGCAGGGTGACCATCCGGAACTTTTGCTTGGTTACTGACAGGTTCAGCTGGGAAAGGTCTAAGATTGGTCTTAAGTCCCCCGTCTTCTTTGGCACCAAAAAGAACCTGGAGTAAAACCCTAATCCGGCTTGATCTCGGGGGACGCGGTGGATGGCTCTTTTCTGTAGCAGCTGCTCGATTTCGATAGCTGCTGCCTCCCTTTGGTCGGGTGGAACATCTGGGAGGTTGCGAGATTTGGGAACCTTGAAAAGTGGAATTTAATATCCTCTGGATATGACTCGAAGCACCCAACTGTCTGTTGTTATGGACTCCCAAGAAGTCAGGTGCCTCGAAAAACGCCCCCCGACTGCCTCCAGAGACGGGCAGCCGGGCAACCCTTCAGGGCTGCTGCGTGGGTCTATCAGAGAAAGGTTCTCTGGACCCAAAGTTGCCAGGAGCCCCTCTGCCTCTAGCACGACCTCCCGTTCTCCTCTGCCACGGAAGGACTGGTTATCCGAGCAGGTTGGGACTGCTGCGACTTCGGAACCACATCTTCTTCTGTCCCTTTTGGTTCTTAGAGAAGGACCTCTGGGGAGCTGAGAAGCGGACTCCGACGGCAGACAGCGTCTTCCCGTCCTTTTCGCTCTGGACTAATGTCTCGCGAACAGTCTTGCCAAACAAGGTAGAACCATCGAAAGGGGCATTCGCGAAGGTCGCCTTGAAGGGCTCTGCAAAATCACAATGGCGGAGCCAGGCCTGTCGCCTCATGACTAGGCCTGCTCCGCTGGCTCTAGCGGCTCCCTCAGTAGCATGAGACAGTAGCCGCATAGATGTATTGGAAACTGATCTGAGAGTGGCCATTCGGGTGGAGTAAACCTGTTTATCCTCACTCGAGATGGACTCCGGGGGAGATGCAGCGTATTCTTTAATCAGATCCCGCTGCATCCTAATGACAAGTGCCATGTAGTTCAGCGCTCTCAAGGAGAAGGTTGCTGAACTAAAAACTCGCTTCCCAATGCGATCCATCGAACGGGACTCCCTGCCCGGAGGATGCACGGAGGGACTCTCCTGGGCCAATTCCCTCTTCGTGGCTGCAGCCATCATCATGGCATCTACTGGGGGACCCTTGCTCCAGTGAGTGCGGTCCGACGGAGGGGAAAGAATGCGGTCCGGGCGTTTAGGGAAAGATTTTAAATAAAAGAGAGAGGAAATACCTAAAAACACTCAACACTAACTAAATCACGAAAGAAAATAAAGATTTTTAAAAGTTTTTTAGTCAAAAAGAACTATTCTTATCTTCACCAACGCCAGGAGCTCTAGAATTCCGTAGCTACTTGAAAAGCGGCAAACGAAATCTGTGGTCAGTCAGGGCTTGGCAAGGGGTTATGGGTAAGAGGGAGGAGCTAGGAGCTCGGAGCCTAAGCTTTTGAATTGCCGGCTCGGATCCGAGATCGGATCCGATACCCACAGGTTGCAGACGAATGAAGTCTGCCTACTTCAGATATTATGTTTTTTGTTTTCCCCTCATAGGTGGTGAGGTGGGTCAGGGACCCTTCTGCAGGCAAATTGAAGTTAGTGTCCATACAGACTGTGACAATGATGACAGGTATGGTGAGGCACAGGCGGGGTTGTCAGGGGCTGAAGCTGTGCCATCGGTTGACATCTCACTGTTATCCACCCCATCCCCGCACACAGTCACATTGCCTATACATACCCCATTACCAGTGGCCATAGATGAGGGACAGTTGGCAGGTGGTGGCATGGGACAGGACAGTGTGGTGACTATGGCAAGTGTGTCTGTACAAAGCAGCCATAGCTGGATGACTGGTGAGGTACCACACAGGCAGATGTACAGTGGTGCTCATAGGAGGGCTGCTGGCCATCATGCCCCTTGCAGAAGTGCCACAGCAGGTGTCACCAGACACATATCTTTGGCCATCATGGAGGCACAGGCACATATGGAATGTTATACCAGACAGAGTCTGAGGCTCCAGAGGGCTACTCATTCTGATGTTATTGACAACATCTGTGATCTTGCAGGTGCCCACTGTTATTTTGCAGAGGTCCCGGATAGGCGGTTGGGTGAGATGGTTGGAATTATCGACCATGCAATGTCTGTGTTAGAGCATATGATGGGAGTAGGGCAACAGCCACGTGGACATAGGTCAGAAACACCAACAGGTGGAGGTCTATGTGGACGTGCAACAAGAGACAGTCGCTCTTGTAGTGGCAGTACCACCCCTAGCAATGGAGGTGGGGTGTTGTCCACAGAACAACGCAACAGGCCATGAGCACGTGGTCCTGGCCAGTCCCAGCAGGGACCCGGATCCAGCAGACATTTGTCATCATCAGGGGAGAGTACCATATCTGGGCTTGTACCTGGTAGTGCCCGTGGAACCCCTGGCAGGCACAGTTCTCATGTCTGTAGCCGGAGATAGTAAACTGCACATCCTGCCATGTATGGTAAAGCTGTCCAACAAACACCTGTATAGGGCAGCCACATGGCAGAACTGTGCACACACACACACACACACACACACACACACACACACACATCACCAACACAGCTAGGGCACCTCCATCCTTACACACACCACATCTGCACAGCCCAATTGATAACGAAATCCCCTAACACACACACATGATGTAAAAAGAAAACAGTTCAGACTAGGTCTCTGGCAAACCCACAACACACCCTGTGCATATGATGACACCTATGCCACATTGCTGTCATCCATACCATCAATGCAGGGACAGGCTAATATGGTTCTGATGCACATGGTGAATGTACTAAGGTGTAGCAATGTAATGCTGTGTAACATGTTTTCAGCTGGAAATTTTAATGCTTACATGTCAGGATGTGTAGCTATCCAGCCATGATGCATTATAGCTGTTATTAACACTGACTGACTGTGGTCTCCATAATGTATTCAGTTTGTGTTGTAGTTGTCTATGTGTCAGCAGGATGTTGGTCTGCTGTTGTTTCCTACAAGGGGTATGGCACTGTGGTGACACATTGACTGTGTCATATCCTGGGTACAGCTAAACAAAAGTAACAGGTCTGTATAACAGTTACTGCATGCATGTGCCACATGGCTGATAGGTCTGACAGGTGTATACAGGTGAGTACGTGATGGCTGATGTCAGCAGCCCTTCTACAGTGGACAACGGTAAGTGTACTAGGTGGCACACACCACATGTTTGTGTATAACACACAGGGGCTTTGGTGTTGATGCAATACACAGGGAATACTGTACACATGGATGTACTTAATTTTGCAGTGAACCCATTTTAGCCTATGTAATTCCACCAAGACAAAATAGGCAAAACATCACATCAGTAAATAATCAGTCTGCTAGTTTAATCTCATTGATGATGGTATTAACAGGGAATATGTCCTCTTCCCCAATGTAGTGCAGTCCTGGAGTTGGTAAACATAGGTGTGCTGGTGTGGGTGGCACAGCCCTCCACTTTGGAGGGTGTGGGGTGATGTAGAACTGCACATAGTGTGATGACAACTACTTAACCTGGTCACATAAACTGTACAGTATTACAGCAGACTAAGCGGGGGGACACACACAAGAACCACAATGAGAGTGTCTGTGCCCACAATATCCACACCCAAATATATTTACCAACTCCAGTATCACTGTACAGCTATACAGTGGGGAAAAGGGCATTTACACATCTACTACTAGTTTTGATGGAATGAATTTCTACAAGATGATTCCTTTGAAATGTTACCATTTGCCAGTCAGTTCTCAGACAGATGACCTCCTGGGACATGTATTTTCTGCAAAATGAAGTAAATCCCTTCACATACAAACACACACTTACTTGGCAACACTGAGAGTAGAACCCCTACCTAGGTACTTATTGCTACTAATGTGTTTGGCCTTAAATGCACACACCACACAGCTTTTAGGATGAGGTATGTCCCGAGGTTCTTGTTATGTGAAGAACATCACCAGGCCTTGTACAGTATGGTAATGGGGGATGTACAGGGTGTTACTGAACAATACATAGTGTGACATACTGTCATATACACATTGACAAACATATAACAGTCATAGACACATCTGAGAGACCTGGGTTTATCAGTGCTAACTACCTTGTCAGTGAGTCCATTCTGTTACAGATAATTTGCACATGCATCATTGGGCTGGATAGTGTAATCAGTTACCTGTATGGTTGATGGTGACAGTGGTCCTTATACAGTGGACCTTGGGACATGTACTGGGGGTACCATGGTGTAAAGACAGTATACCCAGCACCCACACCCCACATTGGATATTTTACTCACTGGAACCCATGATAATACTCTGACATACCCACAATCACACAATGACCAGGGCTGCAATACAACCCCTTGTCTATCTCATCAGTGCTACTACAGGGATATGTATTTACTGCACATGCCACAAGGATAGTAGGGTGATGGTTTGTCATGGCTCTCCTAGTGTCAGCAACATCACTTATACTGTATGGCAAGGTGTACTGTATTTGGAGAATGTGGCCCCAGAATGCTGTATCCTACAAATATGCACACATGCACACATACACACACTTGCCAGGACTCAGAGGGTAACCCATGCCGATCTACCCATTTGTACAACAGTGTTGTGCTGGTACTGGAAGCTCCAGGTAGCCCATAGGGTGAAAATTGCAACAAGGTACATTTAATGTCCATTACAGCAGCAGCCATTTCTAACTATGACAATGGGGGGTGTAGTGGTTGAGTAGGCCCTCAGGGTATTATCAACTACAAGTTTACAAACACACAGACAGTGTTATTCTCAGTAATGCACACTGACACATTTGTGAGTACTGGAGTCCATAGGTGCAAGTGTTCCTAGGTGTGTATCAGGATATAGTCCATGGAGAGATGAGAAGAGTAGGGGATGTGGGTACAGTGGTATCATGCCATCTGACATTTGTCAGCAGGCTATCAATCAACTGATGCCATGTGAGTGATCCTCAGGGTGACAGTTAAATGCAACATCCAATCATCTGGTTGCCTCTTGCAGAGGGCCAGTGATGTGCTCCAAATGACATGTATGCAACATATATTACATAACATGGCCAGTGTCTGAGTTGGAGACCTGTACGCAAGCATGTTCTGTTGACTGTCGTAGTCTAGTTGAGGTATCCATGGCATGTGGTGCATACAGGGTGGGGTTTCCTAGCTGTGGCATTCATAACACAGCTGGGCAGACATGTCAGTGTCAGTCAAGCATAGATTGCCTGTAAGCAGCCAAGATGGATACCTGACATCTGCACATCTGTACAGAGGACAGACAGAAATCTTTAGCCAAAAGGTTATGCATTAAGATGAATGTTTTGACAGATAGATGTCTGACACTGATAGGTATGCCATTACTACATGACAGCAGCCCTCAATGACATGTCCTATACACATAGCAGTCTACAGTTAATATCCACATATCAGATCAATATTCAATAGCAAATACTTAATAACACACAGCTCACACACCAAGAACACAATAGTCTGTAATCAGAGTCCAGGTTTGCATGCAGGGCTGTATGTTTCCAGTACTACAATATGCAATCTACTCTTACTTGGGAAAGCACTGTTAACAGTAGTAATGTAATGATACAATACATGCATGTGTGACTGCATATAACCTGGGATACTACCCATGTATGAAACACATACAAACGGAAAAGATTTTTGTACTAGCCATATATACTCAGGTGTTCCATACAGTATACTCAAACCCCTTGCTACTGTAATGACAGCACATAGAAACCTGTTATGTACATGGAATTAAATACACTTATTAAAGATGTCATTACCCTGCTATTTCATCAGAATGGAATGTGATCACTGGTTACCAGGGCTGAGCCATTCTTAGCAGGTGTAAGCATTGCTTAAATATAAATGCTAAGCTGACTTGTGCAAACCCGCTTAAAGCTGCTCAAAACTGCCTTAACCACTCTGTATCCAACAGTCCTTGTTCTTCCTAGCAACAAAATAAACAGCCTTTGTAGGCTTGAACCCAGTACTCTGTACACAATAGTCACAGCAGTTAACCACTAAGCCATCCCATTGTGAGGATGTTTGTTGTTTTTTCCAATATATCTGTCAGTACACATACTGAATAGTAGTGAACAACTGCTTTGACTTATACAGTTTCTCAAAAAACACAAAAAACTAATGAAATAACAAAAAACGGCTCAGCTCAGGAGACAAGTCTTCCATTTAATACCAGGACTTAAAGCACTTTTCATTTGCACCAAAGCAAACTTCTTCAGAAGTGGAAAATTACTTACACACATCATATTTAAAACCAAAGTGGAAGTGACATTTTGGACCACACCTTTAAAGCAACATTGTTGCTTAAAGCTATACACAGATACTATACATCTTAAAACAGTAACACTATAACTTCCAAAACCAGTAATGAGATAATTAAATGAATATGTATATATATATATATATCTATATATATCTATCTATATATATATATATATATATATATATATATATATATATGTGTGTGATTTTTAAATCAATAATTTATACTTGAAAGGTTATATTATATTACCTGACAATCAATGAAAATTAGGAAAAACTCAAGGTTGAATACGAAGTATAAATGTTCGATCTGAATAAATTACCATAAGGAACGAAATATATATATATTCGATCCAAATAGTTGTGTAGTACTTGTTAGTGAAAATAGTATGTTGTTATATATAAATATACACATATCAGATAAATAATAAACATGGCGGGATACATCTGTGAAGGTATATACAACATTCATGTTTACACATAACAAGGAGATATATATATATATATATATATATATATATATATATATATATATATATATATATATATATATATATATATATGTATGGGTTCATAGGTTTATACTAGGCTATCTGCCCTAAGGCATTTATAAGCCTAGCCCAGAGTTTTGTGGCTTACGCCACCCCTTATGTTAAAAAATACTGTGCCCATTAGTTTGTTGTGCCTCTGTCCAGCAGTGACACAGAGATGATTCCTGGGGTAAACCTACAATCTCCCATCCACCGGTCAAGATTTCTCTTGAACAGAGCCAGCGAGGTGCTCTGCCTCACATGGACCGGGATTTTATTCCACAACATAGGGAGTCTCTGGGTGACAAATCTATCCCTCCAGCATGTCCTATTTATATCCGTGCTAAGGTTTAAGTCACTTGCTCTAGTGGATCTGGTAGATTTGGATTTTTTGAGGTGGAGCATGTCCATTAATTCGGGTTGGACATGGCCTTGTATGTCAGGCACAGGTCACCTCTGAGCAGACGGTATGCGACTGAATAGAGCTGGAGTTTCTTCAGTCTGGCAGCATATGACAGATTTTGGAGTCCCTTTATCCTTTTGGTGAGGAACTTTTGGGGTCTCTCCAATTGCTGCAGGTGTCGGGTGAAATACATCCCGAATGGGGCATTGTACTCGATCATTGGTCTGATAAGTGAAGAGTACAGGGGAACAATGACCTCACTTGATCTGGATGTGAATCCCTTCATGATCAGGTGGGCAATGTAGAAGGTCTTTCTAACCACTTTAGCAATGTGAGTGTCAAAGAAAGGCCACTGTCAACCTGGGTCCCCAGGTCCCTGATAACCTCTTCTGTGCTTAGTGGATTGCCACCTATATGCTAGCTTGGGGTTACCTTGTTTTTCCCGAAGGGTATGACTATACATTTTTTGGCATTTAACTTCAGGCCATGGCTCTGGCACAAGCTATCAGTTTCCGTGAGACCCCTCTGAAGGATATCTGTGTCCGATGTACTTTCCACTATGGCCCAGTTTGCAGTCATCTGCAAACTTTGTCAGCCATAGTCCTCCTATGTTTGCCTGTACTTCTGAGAAGTAGATGCCGAACAACAGGGGGCCAAGGACTGAGCCCTGTGGGACACCACTTGTGACCGGCTTGGAGTCTGACATGGCGCCAGCTACTCTAACCCTGTGGGTTCTGTCCTTTAGCCAGTTTGCAACCCATCTTGTGACATATGGGTTTACATTTAAGCTGGTAAGTTTCTCTATAATACCCGAGTGGGGTATTGTGTCAAAAGCTTTTGCAAGGTCAAGGTAGGCTGTATGGACTGCCTTTCCGTCATCAATGGCCTTGGTCACTGTTTCGAAGAAGTCGACCAAGTTCAAAAGGCATGATCTGCCCTTGACAAAGCCAAACTGGGTCGGGTCCAATGTCTGCAAGTCCCCTGTGTCTTTGTTTATGAGTTCCATTATGATCCTCTCCTTAGCTTTGCAGACCAGGCTTGTTAAGCTTATGGGGCGGTAATTATCAGGGTCCATAGAGGCACCGCCTTTGTGGAGTGGGACCACAGTTGCCGTACGCCACTCCTTGGGCACGTATCCTGTGGTAAGGCTAAGATTAAACAGCTGCCTTATGTGCGGGTTTAGTTCCTCATTGAGTTCATGTAGCACACAGCCGGGGACACCATCCGGTCCCATTGATGCTGTGTTTTTAGCTTTAGAGAGAGCAGCTTTCACCTGCGCACTGGAGATGTCTGGGAGGCTACACTCCGCTGGGATAGTTATCTCTCCTTTTGGGGGGAGAGGGGGTGAAGTTTGCACTGAACCTGTCTGCCAGTATGTTGGCAATGTCTGTGGGTTCAGTGATTTTTGTATCATTTTGGACTAATTCTGAGCATATCTGGGAGTTTCCACCCAGGTTTCTAACATAGCTGAAGAAGGCCTTATGATTGTCTTTTGAATCTATGGCAATTTTTCTCTCAAAGTTGGCCTTGGATGATTTTATGAGTGCTCGTATTTTTTTACTAATAATGATCAAAGGTGTCTTCTCTTTTATGGATTTTGCTCTATCATGTAACTGCTTTCTCCTCTTATTGTAAAGTTTGTTTATGGCTGGGGTCCACCAGACTGGACGTTTGCCCTTGGTGGAAAGAGTCTTGGTTTTATTAGGGATTGCCTGATCCATGGTGTTAGTAGAAGGCATTTGTAAGGGCTTCCGCAGCTTGGGTTGTGGTTTCCACTGGCTCAGGGGCCTTGAAGAATACCACACCAGTCTTGAGTAGTGTGAAGTTTGCTTTAGAGAAGTTCTTCAGTGTGGTCTTTTTTGTTTGGGGTGGGGGCGGGATGTGGATATCCAGTGAGATTAGTTTATGATCTGATCTCACCAATGAGAGATATACTTCCGGTGTGGAGCATTTTGTCCCCATGTTTGTGATGATGAGATCTAGTATATTATCTCCTCTTGTGGGAACGGTGACTAGTTGTTCCATGGCATTTGAATTTATGAAGTCCAGGAACCTTTGG